>NW_027096344.1:0-40000 GCF_019320115.1 Miscanthus floridulus | reverse complement strand
TGCTTTGAATCAGTAGTACAAATATCATATTATTGGATTAGATGTTAAACAGACATCTTCCCCATGTAGTTGCAGGCTGCATGAAAAATCTTGACAGCAGACAGCAGGGAAAGCGAATTAAGTAACTCGAGGAAACTATAGACCACACAAGTTCAAGTCCATTCTATTAATCTATAATAGAATATTGCAATTAGCACTTAAAGCACATAATGAAAATCAGTATTGACATCAAGCGAATCTGTGTTCAGCACTTTTGCAACACAATATTAACTGAAGCTCCTTACAATAAGAAAAATGATGTTCGCAGATCCGCAAGGGCAATAATCAATTCAACGAACAAAAATAGTCAGCTGGTTACAGAGCACACGCCTTGGCGTTGAACAAAAATTGGTTGCTATTAGTTTGTTACAGAGGTACGAGGCAACAGAAAAAAAGAAACAAATATCAGAAGCAGGATTAAGCATAGAAGTATAATATTGAAATCCTAATAAAAAATTGGGCCCCTTTGTTGTAGGATTAAGCATATCAGGTGAGGTTAGTCATTAGAAAATGCTTTGCTTTCCTGAGAAGAAATTTACAGGTCCACTAAGGTTATTTGCAGCGAAACAAAGGTAATCGAGCAATGAACAAACTTAATGAACCTGGTCTGTCCAGGACACCAAATTGAGCAACTATGTTTGAAATGCAAGGAATGAAGAACAATGTTTCAAAATGTAGCCTCTCTGATGTAGCCTACCATTTATATATACATGATATATGTTACTAATTGAAACATTCTGAAATAGATTTTTTTGCCCTTGGAAGCTGGGCAGTTATATAGACTGTAATTCTTAGCTTACATGCAAACTTGACACAACGACGATTTAATGAGGTGATACTAACTAATCTGAATTGAATGTTGGATATGATATATCGCTTCTGCAAAGCAAGAAACCAACTCTCATTTCTAGCGCTTCTCCCATGTGCACCTGGCACCTGCGGCCTTGGTTGGCAGCCATCTGGAGCTCTGACTATGTTTGTAAGTTGGAGAGATGTGAGGGGAAATTGTTGAATTCAAAGTGTTTGCATTTTACCTTAATAACCTACTCAGAAAACAGAATAATTGCCTGTGTTTCTGTGGCTAAAACAGGCTTTGTGATTTCCATTTGTTCAGAGGCTATGTTCTGCAAGCAAGCATGCCAATAATAAAGTTGTGTAATTTTCACTTTAATTCAGACTATCCAATGAAACAAGGGAAGGGACTTCTGACCCATGATAGAAACAAGGCAGATACCTTACTTTTATTTTTTTGAAACGGGCAAATAACTCACTGAATAAATAAGATGCCAAAACCTATTAGAACATTACCTACACTTCTCTGATCTCATACTCTGCCCCGCGCTTCAGGACGCAACACAGAACTGTCTCAAGATTAGGTACTGCAAAAATTAAATGAATCTAACTCAGGAAGGAACCGAGGCTTAAGGATTTGAGGATTTTGGAAACACGAGCTAATCTGTTGCTATTAATTTATTACTGTCCAGACATGAGGGCGGCGGGGTGAAATAGAAATGAGAGGTGGTAGCTCATTATACTATAAAAAAACTATAATACAGTATGCAGTTTTCTGAAAACCAAACGAAACTACATTCAACCTTTTCAAGTTCACAACAATAATCAGACTTCGACAGCATTTTTTTTTTGCAATGCAAGGAAGAGCTGCCAATATAATTAATCCAAAGCTGATATGTGTTTGTGGTCCTTAATTCTTCGTATGGGCAGCGCAGGCCGGCACTACGACGACATAGATCGAGTACCGCAGTGTTTGCGTGCATCGTTTCATTGCCTAAAATTTCTGCACCTCTGAATGTCAACTACCTTAAAACTTTGAACCTTTGAATGTTGTATTATCTAAAGTGAGGTCTTGAACGGGGAGGCTACCTGGGCAACTGCGTGACCTGACGAGAACTTGCTAACAGGAAGAGAATGGAGGGGAGAACCAGAAGGGAACTACTCACCAGGCGCTGGGGCCGCGGCGGTCCGGGACGTCGGTCTCCGGGGATGGGGCAGTCGAGCTGGGAGCTTGGGAGGGGGGCGCCGGGGCTGGGGTTGTGGGGCCGCCCGGGCTGGGGCAAGGGAGCCGCCGCCGATCTGCCGGCTGGGACCTCGCCTATCTCTTGGCAGCGGGTTGCGATGGCCTCTCGCCGGCGGTCGTGAAGAGGAGGGCGTGCGCCGGGCGAGGATGAAATCCTCATCGTCTCTCCCTCGGCGGCGGCAGGCGCAGGTCCTTCTCCTTCTCGGCTTGGCGGCGGCGGCGAGAGCGTGTGCGATGGGCAACGGCGAGGGCGGCACACGTTGGGATTGCGACTTGCGAGTGGAGAATGACCCTTCCTTTTTATCGATCACTGGTTGGGGGAGGGGAGCCGGGAGACACGGACCGAGATCGCGCTGATTGTGGAGGGAAGCCGGAAGGCGAGGGACGAGGAGATCGCGCTGATTGGGGAGGGAAGCCGAGCGGGGGTGATTCGATCGCACGCCGGGAGAGGCTAGCGAGCGAGCTTGTGATCGCACGCCTGTGAACGATTGGGTTATAAATTTTTTAGTTGCAGAGATATACGTTACCGAGTACAGTTCCACTCGCACGTGATGTTTCCTTGTGCTCATGCCAGAGCCCGGAGAATCCCAGGTCAGGCTTCGTTGGGACAAGTATGGGGGTGTTTAGGCCCCACCCAAAATTCAAAATTTTCCAAGATTCCCCGTCACATCGAATCTTGCGGCACATACATGGAGCAATAAATATAGGTAAAAAGAACAACTAATTGCACAGTTTGCCCGTAATTGACGAGACGAATCTTTTAAGCCTAAATAGTCCATAATTGAACAGTTTTTGTCAAATACAAACGAAAGTGCTACAGTGTCCATTTTCCAAACTGAAAGGGATCTAAACACCCCCTATATTGGAGTGGAACTCGAACTAAATTCTACCTCAATCTATACCAACACATATGAATTGCGGTGCATCCAACAATATCGAAACAATGCCGTAGTGACTTTATTTGGATGCATGTGTATCTACTTCAATCCACATGTGTTGGAGTGGATTGGAATGTGTAGTTTACTTATCACTTCAAACACAAGTGGATTGAGATATATGTGCATAAAAAAAAGACCTCTGACGGTGCTGGTGGGGGCCTACACCATTACATGAGTAGCATCGAGCACGGAAGCGCAAATTAACCTCTTCAAACCCATATTTCACCGCGGTAGCTTCTAGTGGCCACATCGTCCCGAATTCAACCAGCAAGCCATGTCGCCCAGAATTCCCTTCCATGGACACCGTTCGTCCACGTCGCCCAAAAATCCACGTCCACAAAAATATCTCCCACCCCCTCCCCTCTCCATCTAAAAAACGCACCCAGCCTCTCTCCCTCGAGACTTTTAACTTTTTGCCATCCTCAAGAATGTCACTTTTTCGTTTGCCAGTCTTATACGTGCTCCTATATAATTACCATCCCAAATAGTGCACATCTTATGTTTTTGTCCCTTTCGCTGATGTGGCATGACGGGTGAGTATACCAGCGTGGCAGCGAGCCTGAGAATCTTAACTCGGCACGGGAAATGACCTATTTACCCATGGTGCTTCTCTCCCTCTACTCTCTGACATGTGGGCCCCATATGTCTTTATCTTTGACCTCCGGCCATCACCACGCAGGGAGAGGAGGGGAGAGCCCGTGTGGAGTCCTGGGCGCGCAACAGCGTGGGCGCGTGGCCCGTGGCCTGGGGCGCGCAACAGCCTGGGCGTGCGGCTCGCAGCCTAGGCGTGCGACGGCCTGGGCGACGGCCGAGGGTGCCCAGCCAGTTCCGACCACGCAGCGACGGCGCTCAGCCAGTTCCGACAGCGCCCAGACAGTGCTCAGTGTCAGTGAGGATGGTGACGCTGTAGGTGTCTAGGAACGGCGGTGTTGTTGAGCTCGCCGACGACGGCCATGGAAACAGGAGCTCAGTGCTTGGCTTGGGCTATGGCATTACGGCTGGTGAGAACAAAATGATGCGTTCGTGATGTCGTGGAGCATCAGCCAGCAGGTAGCTTCTTAGACAAAGGCCTTGGATTCCCTTCCATTCTCATCGGCGTGCTCGAACGCTGGGCAGTGTAGCCTTTAACAGAGCAGGACATGGAGCGAGGCGTTCTTGGCGGCTGAGCAGACGGGGCACGCATCCACAGGGGGCCTTGAACGAGCGGCACGGCCACAGGTGCTGTCACGGGAGCAGCAGCACGCACCCACCCACCGCCGCCGCATGCCTTGCAAGACGAGTAGACGACGTTGCAGCCTTGTCGCCGTGCGCAGTGCACCCAGGCTGCCGGGCACAAGGCCGCGCGCAGCGGACAAGACTCCGCACGAGCTCCCCACGCCCCCCTCCCCTGACTGCGTGGTGATGACAGGAGGTTGTAGATGAAGCTGACATGTGGATCCTACACATTAGAGAGGAGAGGGAGAGAAGCAAATGGGTAAATAGGTCATTTTCCGTGTCAAATTAGGGCACCCAACGTGGCGTGCCACGTGAGCGAAAGCGACAAAAGCGTAGGTGTGATGACAATTACGTAGGAGCGCGCACAAAACTGGCAAATGAAGGAGTGTCATCCGTAACGATGGCAAAAAGTTAAATATCCCCTCCCCCTCGGTCTCACACGAGCTGCGCCCACACCTCCCCCGCCCTCGTTGTCCCTTCCTCTCTCTCTCCCGATGTGGCGGCGTGCTAGCCCCCTCCTCTGTCTCTGCTTTCACCTCCCCCCCCCCCCCTCTCTCACGCGATGCCGCAGTGCGTCGGCCGGCGAACGGCGCGGGCGGGACGGCGGCGCACGGGCGCCAGCGAGCCCCCGCGGGTGGCCGTCGCCGCGGCTGCCACCACGACGCGGTTTCCTCCCACCGTTCCGTGTGCGCTCCTGGGGTCGGCGAAACGTCGAAACCCTAGGTGGCTATGTTCGACGCCTCCGTCTGCGCGTGGCCTCTTCCTCGGCGGCTCGGTTGATAACTAGAGAAGATGTGGTGCTAAGATTGCAGGGTTCGATCTTTCGATCTGAAGCCGGATCGGTGTGTCATTCTCCGCCACAACGATAGTTACCATCACCTGACGAAAGATCGGGATCTCCGTCTCCATTAAGTGGTAATCAGAGCTAAGATATACCGTCAGGTTCACTTTTATTCCCTAGTTTTGAGTGTTTCGCATTCGTCCCATAGTCCAGTTCCATACTCGTTTTTCCTGTCCTAGAACCTTCCGCGCCATAGCCTTTGCATATTTTAGTTTCAGAGTCTGTCGTGTTGAGTTTGTGTCCTGGTCGAGATCTTGTTGCTGGTTAGGTCATGTTAGAGTCCAGTTCGTGTGTTTTCCTCCATCGTTTCCATCAAATCTTGGCTGTTGTGACCAATTTTGCACACATTGTTCCTATTTTGTCCTCTAATTCGGAGCCAGTTCTTAAAACTGGTCTAGTTTTCGCATACGAACTCCGTTTTCGACGTTCCATATATGCAAATCGATCAGAAAAAAAAAATCGGATCCGTCTATCCCCCACCCTATCGGGGTTCAGAATTTTTAGATTAGTCAAAAAGTGGTCACAAGATCCTCGTTTCGTGGTCACAAGGTTTTTGTCGATTTTGATCTAGTTTTCTGAAAATTCCACAGGCCACGTCTTACACTTGTTTGAGCTCATATTTTCTATAGTTACTTCTTTTGTGCTCCTAAGTAAAGGAAAATATTAAAAAAATAAAATAAAAAAGTCAAAATTTTCTAAAAAAACAACGACAGCCCCAAAAATAGAAAAAAAGAGAAGGGCAAAAGAGGAACAATATCTAGAGGAGCACATAGAGAAGACCAAAGTGAGCTGTGTTAGCATGTGTTGTCTGGTTCCTTATTTGTGTTGCTATTTCCATCCACCATAGTTGTTTTTCTCATATCTATCACCTTGCTATCCACCATACTTTTGCCACACATCTGGTACTTACAACACTTTAGACCAGCAACAAGAACAAGTACTTTGGACTATAATTCAGTATTACTTTCTGTTATTGACTTGTGTGCCAGATATACATATTACTCTTTGTTTGTGTTCCAAGCTCCACAAATTCTTCAGATCAGTACAGAAAAAGAGCCTTGCAATCTCGGTACCACTACCTCACAGGTATCACAAACCAGACGCCGGTTGTACCGCTCACTGCTTGCGTTGGTAAGAACTTTGTAAGAGCTTAGTAAGGTGCTTCCACTTGCTGTGAAAAGTGACACCACTGTAACCACGTAGTCATTTGGTAGGGATAACTTTCACCATTTATTCCTGTTTTTGTGTTTACAATGGAGGAGGTGAACAGATTGGAGATAACAATCCTAAGGGTTTCAACGAGTGTGTCAGTCAAGAGCAACTACAAGCTGTTGTAGAGGATGCCCAAAAAAGGATAAATGAGGCCGTCAGAAAGGCCGTCACTGACGCACTCATTGAGCTCAACATTGGCAATAGCATGGAGAGATTGGACAAGCGTATTTCCACGCTAACCGACAAGGTTACTGAGTTGTAAACCTTTGTGGCGGGCAACAACGATGTCTCCGGCAGCAACACCGATGGTCAAGATACGGTCATCCAAACCAAAAGACAGCTTGCAATTCAGGTTCATCAAGGGACAGGTCAGCCACTTCAAGAATGCCAATACCACCAAGTGAATCAAAAGAATCCCCTCCTACATCCCACATCCTTGTCTCTCGTGTCTTGTACGCATCAGTTCTTGTGGACAGATGCCTCAGATTTGAGTGCACAAAGACCAAATCTTCAGCACGCTCGACAGGCTAGATACGTGTCGGATGGCGTATCCAATTTGCACGAAAATAATAAAAAACGGATACTCCGAGGATACATATCCTAGGAGTATCGGACATGTATCCATATCCTATACGTATCGGATACGCGATACGTGGCTTCAGGGACGTATCCGTGTAACATAGGTCGACATTGCAAGGCCAGGGGTTAAGGATACAGAGTCTGGTACCCAATGAGCCAAAAAACTCACTAATAATGCTCCTGTTATGGCTACAAGGAACGTATCGTTTTCTAAGTTATTGTACTGTGTTGTTACCGTCCACCATATAATATCAAACATTGATTAGTCAAGTTCTTCGGCGGGATCTTCATGACAACTAGATACTATTCCATGCTTATGCTATTCATCTATTGTTCCATGTTTATGGTAGTCACTGAGCTACCTAGTTCAACTAGATTGTTGCCTTATAGAAAACCTTCTTCTCCATTGCTGCCAGAGATTACCTATGTGTGCCTTCATGAGGATTCAAATCCAGTTAGTACCGACGCAGCTGCTGCCTCGCTCCTCTCCTCTTTGCTTTCAGTTCTATGTTAATCTTGTGCGGTTGCCAGTGTGGATGCGCTTACCGGTGAGCACATCAGCCTACTGAATTTTGGGCTCAAGCAACATTGGGTAGGATTTGATAGAGTTGGGCTTACCGGCCGACCAGCAAATCAATGACATGTTAGTGTAAAGAAGTGTTTGATAGAGTTGGGCTCAAGCAACTAACACACTCAGATTCAAAGCACAACATTGGGTAGGATTACATTATAGGTGGAAAGAGCAAAAACTACAACACACGTACATCTCCTGACGTGAGGGTTTACAAAAGAGTGAATTAGGATCCACTCCTCTTAAGCGAAAGGATATCTACATAAAACTATTAAAGCGGGGGGCTCAAGCAGCTAACTCTAGTAGAGCCAAAGCATTACATTACGTGGGACTACATAGTAGGCGGGAAATGCAAGAACTATAATACGGGTACATATCCTCATGCACAAAACAACTCTGAAAGGCTTGGCTTCGGACCGTATTTGTTTCATTCCATGAGGGGGGATGTGTCCACTAAGATCATGCTTAGGAGCTTGAGGGATCCTTCGGGAGGATGGCATGAGAGTAGGCACCATCCCCTAGCGGTGGTTGAGTGAGTGGGAAGATTTCTTCTCCATTAACTGACCCTGTGTCAAAAATTACCTGTGAGGCCTCCGTTGGGGGAGGCGCGGGGGCACGTCCACTATGGGTGCCTGGATTTTTTCCATGGATGCAATTGGGATTCCATCTAGTATGGGGCACTCCCTCTCTTCCAAAGTGAGGGTCCTTCTCTTGGCCCTAGTGACAAGGTAGAAATCCTTCAGCTATTGACTGTGCTGATCTTCAGCTTGCTTGGAGGCTTCAATTGCTGCAACCTCACGGCTCTCCGCTCTAGCTGCTTGTGCCTTAGCCTCGGCAAGCTGCACTTCGAGGCTTCTGATCTGCTTCTCGGCCTCCTCTATTCTACAAATGGACTTCCTCAAATCGGCGGCCTGCCTGTCATGCTGCTCATCTAGGAAAAGCAAGTAATCAGACATGAACACCGTAGTTGGGTCATCTTCTTGTAATCCAGCCCCTTCTAGGGTCCTCATCTAAGCTACCCATACAGGGCTGCTCCTTACCAAAGGGGGGAAGAATCTCATGGGTGTACGACATATCTGCTTCTCATAAATTTGGCATAGGTACCTCAAAGCCTTGCGAGCGGCAACTTGGTAAGTGTCCTCGAAGCAAAACCCTGTGGTAGACACCACCCATGGTATTGTGTTAGGAAAATCCTTACTTGCTCCGACATAAACGATCACGTCACACCGCTCTATACCATACTCCTCATATTCCCTACCAACATATTCTGGGTGGTCCAAAATACCTATCCTGGTCATGGTTGCATATAGAAGCTTTGGGAAACCAGGCGTGTTCAAGCAGTAGCTAGTGATCCAAGCTTCATTCGCCATCTACGAGGAAAAGAAGGGGACATCATGTCTGGAACATATAGGAGAGGGTAAGATTTATGTAAGGATGCTTATACCTTGGTCACCTTGTTGAGGCCAACGGTGAAGAGGAAGGCAGTTGTAGCTAGGGGATTCCTTTATGGGAGCAGGCAAGGGGGGGGAGAGCAACGATGCTCATTGGAAAGGTAGTTCAATTAGGTTACGCTTCGGAGCTTGAGGAATCCATCCTTCGCCACCGCATTTTATAGCTGCTCGGATGCCACTCTGTCTTGTAACCTAAGAACCTTATTTAATGTGGGGGGCTATTGCATTGATGTGGATGGCGTTGTGGAGTGGGATGGGCGGTGGTGAGGTGATATTTGTGGTAGTGGTTGTTGGGTACCTAAGGGGCACGCTCTTTACTCATAGGCATGCGCAAGCCTTTGGCTAGGCATTTAATTGGCTATTCGTTCTCATCTTTCCATACAGGGGAGGTAAGGCCAGCTGTTGTAGGTCCCTTAAAAGCTCTAGTTTGGTTTTGGTGAATTGATGAATCCCTAAGTGCTAACCTAGTTTATCAAAGTGATTATGAGATAGGTGGCACATTCCAAGTGGTGAAGCAAATGAAGATCATAACATGATGATGGTGATGCCATGGTGGTGATCAAGTGCTTGGACTTGAAAAGAAGAAAGAGAAAAACAAAAGGCTCAAGGCAAAGATATAAGTGGTAGGAGCCATTTTGTTTTGGTGATCAAGACACTTAGCGCGTGTGATCACATTTAGGTTCAATAGATGTACTATTAAGAGGGGTGAAACTCGTATCGAAATGCGGTTATCAAAGTGCCACTATATGCTCTAACTCATTGCATATGCATTTAGGATCTAGTGGAGTGCTAACACCCTTGAAAATGTTTGTGAAAATATGCTAACACATGTGCACAAGGTGATACACTTGGTGGTTGGCACATTTGGGCAAGGGTAAGAAACTTCACAGGTGCCCTGTATAGAAAAGAAAGGGTTTCACAGAGTGGACCGGACGCTGGTCTCAACTAGACCAGAGTGTCTGGTTAGTGGAAGCAGTGAAAACGCTGGTGTTGGTCTTCGACCGGATGCTGGTTGGGAGTGTCCGGTCCTGCTGATGTGGCAGCACATAGAGGAGACAGTGAGTGACCGGACGCTGGGTGAGTCCGGTCGAGCATGGCCGGACGTGTCTGGTCATGACTGGAACCTTACTGAAAATGACCGAACGCTGGGGTCTTGTGTCCGATCACAATGTAAGTGCACCGATGACCGTTGAGATCGGGCGATCAACATTTGAAGCTGATGGCACGTGGCAAGCTTCGAGTGACCGAACGCTGGGGTCCTACGTCCGGTCGCCTTGACCTTTAGTGAACTGAGGAGCCAATGGCTCTATTTCATGGGGGCTTCTATTTAAGTCCCATGGTCGGCTCAAGCTCACTCTCTTGGCCATTTGTATTGATATAGCAACCTTGTGAGCTTAGCCAAAGCCCTCCCCCTCATCTCCATTATAGATTCAACATCTTTGTGAGATTGGGAGTGAATCCAAGTGCATTGCTTGAGTGTTTGCATCTAGAGGCACTTGGTGTTTGTGTTTCACTGTGGGATTCGCTTGTTACTCTTGGTGGTTGCCGCCTCCTAGATGGCTTGGAGCAGCGAGGATCGTCGAGCAGAGGTTGGTGATTGTCTTCAGCTCCGATCATGGTGATTGTGAGGGGTTCTTGACCTTTTCCTGGCGTAGAGCCAAAAGGTACTCTAGTGAATTGCTCGTGGCTTGGTTGATCCTCATCTTATGTTGGTTGTACGGCACCCTATTGAGGGTTTGGCGTGTGATACCAATCAGCGCGTGAACCTCCAAGTGAGTGAATCGCCACAACGAGGACTAGCTTGCTGGCAAGCAAGTGAACCTCGATAAAAATCATTGTGTCATCGTTTGATTCCGAGGTGATTGGTCTTCATTGGTATTCATTCTTGTGATTGATTAGTTCACTCCTTGACTCGGCGGTATAACCATCTTGCTCACTATCTTTACATTACCGCAAACTAGTTGTCAAGCTCTTTAGTGTAGCTAGTTGTGAGAGCTTGTTAGTTTGGTTAGTGTGGCTCTTTAATTAGCCTTTGAGAGCACACTAACTTAGTGTAGCAACATAGCCATTGTGTGGTTAGAAACTATAGAAACTAGAATTGTGGTAGGTGTCTTGCATTTTTAGTAGGCTAGTGCAACACTTGCTTCGCCTCATAATTGTCTAACCGGTTTGCTAAGTGTTGTTGTAGAAATTTTTAATAGGATATTCACCCCCCTCTAGCCATTAGGACCTTTCATCCCTCTTATGAGAAACCACCACTATTGTGCGATCCCGTCATTATTGCTTGGAACACTAAAGGTATGACCATGAACAATGCACCACGTTCAGGGTCACGAACTAGCACATGTATCCCTAGGTTGCCAACCTCCGACCATATGCCCTACTACCAAGAGTATGCTCATAAAGACAATGTGACCTATAGATAGACCAGCATATAGGTACAAATATAAATGGGAATGAGGAACCTAGGAAGTGGGAGCATATGAAAGTGAGAAGAAGACAATTATGGCAACCTCAGACTGCATAAAAATCTCAAGGGTAGCCCTAACAGGATAAGAAAATCAATGGCCTCAATAAAAAGTCGGCTTTGATGTAAAAACTATGAGGACAAATCATCGGTTTCCCCAATGCAACGTAATGTTTGTTGTCCTATGGTCCACACTAGGCTCATGTTATGTTTACTGAGATAAAATCTGTTGGATTTAACCTCCATGGTGTAGTGGGGATGGTCTGTCTGTTTGAGGGTAGTAAGGAGCTCATACGTTGATGGTAGCCCTATATAGGAGAAGCATGCTTGATGCTTCTTGGGCACGCCTTTTGTTGCCTGGTTGGCAAGGAGGTGACAACACGACATGTGGTCCATGGTCGCGCCTTTAGTGGCCTGGGAGACACTGAGGTGACAACATGGTGATGGCGGTCTTGTAGATGTCCATATACCATTTCTTGGTCTCCTATTATGTTGTTACATGTGTGTGTGCTATATTCATCTATGAAGCATGTAGTGGGCAACACTAAGTAGGTTTGAAGATGTACGCATGTATATACCATGTTTAGTTTGGTAGGGAGAGGTTAATAGTGGTATCAGCGTTAAACCTCCATCGTCCACTCCAACGCATAGTCGACTCTTCCTACAGTATGGGCTGGTAGACCTAAGGTCTACGGGGCCAATAAGAACTTTCCCCTTCACCACTCCACTGCAACCTCCCTCACCTTCATAAGAGCGAACTACACTGCATAGATGTTGTCGACTAAACCGGTGGTAATCATGGGTGGCACTGGCATAGGCTAAACAAAGCTACCGATTGACATATCCCATTAGGTGGGTTCATGTAGCTACTTGTAGGGTTATGAGGATGCTACGCTAAAAATTTCGACCTCATAAACCAGGATCTACTACTAGTTATAGATCACGGGATTACCACTAGACGCGTAGGTGCAGCGAAAGCGACTCGATGTAGTCAAATGCGTCGTAGCAGTGCCATGTAGTTGCGAGGTCATCCATCCCTCTATCCCCTTCGTGCAGTTCGTCCTTGTGCTCTAGATGCAGCACCTCCGAGGTATCCACACGTACAAGGAGGAAGTGTTGCGCCTCCAGACTACTAGGTCCGCGAGGAGCAGCAGATGCGGGCGTAGGATGGGCGGCGGCGGCTACCAAAAGGCATGGATTGATTTGCCCCATTGCCCCACCCCATATATTTATAGGCGTCCCTAATGAGCTCCCAAGTTGGAGGCCCATTAGTAACCCTAAGCCTTGTCTAATTCAGATCCAATCTGAACTAGGCTTCCAGCCCCTTAAGTATGCGACCCTATGGGTTCACGCACACATAGACATGGCCCGAGTACTCCTACTCGGCCATTAGTTGATAGCGGCCTCTAGCAAGGCATGTCAACTCCCATGCGTACGCAAAGATCATATCAGACGAACCACCACAAAACCACATACTTGTTATTTCCTTGCCTCATGATATTTGGTCCAACTCATAGGTTAACACTTAACCCAAGCACGGCCATGCATTTCTTGATCTAATCATTAGAGTGATCAGTGATATCTCTCTCATATACAGAGATGGGAAAATTCCATCTTGATTGTCTATGTCTCATAGCATGTTTCCCGACAAACCCAAAAACCACCTTTATAACTACCCTATTATGGAGTAGCGTTTGATAGTCTCTGAGTAGGTCGTTTCACATCTTGAATACATACAACAATCTCAGGTCTAAGGATATAACGTACATGATATGAATAGAGATAATAATGACATCTCACGTTGGGTCAGTCCAGCCCCATGTCATACATGTGCCCACATTATTAGTTTGACATCTCCATGTCTATGACTTGTGAAACATAGTCATCAACTAATAATGTGCTGATCCATTATTCATGTGTGTCCTCACACAAACTATGACTAAGGACAACATTAGAATAACCATTCAAGTAAAAGAGTTTCACAAACAATTCACATAATTGCTAATCGATACAGGTTGTCTTTAATGGAAATTCAATGAACTCATAATATATGATGGATACAAGGCAATATAATCATCTCTATGATTATCTCTAGGGCATACTCCTAACAATCTCCCACTTGCACTAGAGTTAATCCCAAAGATATCTAATACCCATAGCTCTTATGTGTGCCTCATGCTTAGGCTGTGGAAGAGCCTTTGTCAAAGGATCTGCAACATTCAAATCTATGTGTATCTTGCACATCTTGATCTCATCTCGTCTAATGAACTCTCAAATGAGGTGAAATTTCCGTAGTACATGTTTGCTCTTTTAGTGATTCCTTGGCTCCTTAGTCTGCGCAATTGCCCCATTGTTGTCACAATGTAGATTCAATGGGCTGGACGCATTCGGAAACACACCAAGTTCAATGAGGAACCTCCTCATCCAAACACCTTCCTTCATAGCTCCAGAAGCTGCAATGTACTCGACCTCTGTTGTAGAATCGGTCACCGTCTCCTGCTTGGAACTTTTCCAACTTACATCATCACCATTTATTGTGAACACAAAACCTGATTGAGACTGTGAATCATCCATGTCAGTTTGGAAGCTAGCATCAGTGTAACCATTTACAACGAGCTCCTCCTCACCTCCATAGATTAGGAACACATCTTTAGTCCTTCTCAAGTACTTAAGAATGTTTTTAACAAGTGTCCAGTGACTCTCTCCTGGATCAGCTTGGTACCTGCTCGCAACACTTAGAGCATATGAGACATCTGGGCGAGTACATATCATGGCGTACATGATGGAACCAATTGCCGAGGCATATGGAACCTTACTCATGTGCTTCCGCTCATCAGCTGTCGAAGGACACTGTTTATCGCTAAAGCGCATACCATGTGACATAGGCAAGAACCCTTTCTTAGACTGTTCCATGTTGAATCGTTTCAACACCTTGTCAATGTACGTATCTTGGCTTAATCCTATAAGCCTCTTTGATCTATCTCTATAGATCTTGATGCCCAAAATATATGCTGCTTCTCCTAAATCCTTCATAGAAAAACTATTATTCAATGAAGTCTTTATAGATTGCAACATAGGAATGTCATTCCTAATCAATAATATGTCATCCACATACAAGATCAAAAATACAACAGCGCTCCCACTTTCCTTCTTGTAAACACAAGGTTCTTCTTCATTCTGACGGAAGCCAAACCCTTTGACCACTTCATCAAAATGAATGTTCCAACACCGAGATGCTTGCTTTAACCCATAAATGGATTTCTGAAGCTTGCATATTTTTCCAGCATTGTTTGGATCAACAAAACCTTCGAGCTGTATCATATACACGTCCTCATCCAAATTTCCATTTAGAAAGGCTGTTTTAACATCTATCTGCCATATCTCATAATCGAAATAAGCAGTTATTGCTAGAATGATCCGGATAGATTTAAGCATCGCTACCGGCGAGAAAGTCTCGTCATAGTGAATTCCTTGAACTTGCCGAAAACCCTTTGCAACAAGTCAAGCTTTATAGATATGAACATTTCCATCCATATCCTTTTTCTTTTTATAGATCCATTTGCACTCTATGGGTCTAACCCCATCAGGCGGGTCAACCAAGTTCCAAACTTGATTGTTTCCCATGGAATCTATCTCGGATCTCATGGCACTTTGCCATTTCTCGAAATCTGGGTCCATCATTGCTTCCGCATAAGTCATAGGTTCATCATCGTCTAACAATAACAAATCCCCACGCAACTCACGGATTCTTGCTGACCTTCGTGGTTGTGGCGGTGTTTCTATTCCATGGGTATCTCAATTTGTTCTGCTACATTAGCATCACTCGTAGAGTCCTTCCCAACTGGCTCATCTTGAACTTCTTCAAGATACACCTTCTGTCCACTTTTCTCTCTTTTGAGAAACTCTTTCTCTAAGAAAACACCGTTCCGAGCAACAAACACTTTGCCCTCTGATCAGTTGTAGAAGTAATACCCTAAAGTTTCCTTTGGATATCCCACGAAAAAGCATTTGTCTGATTTGGGTGTTAGTTTATCTGTCATAAGTCGTTTGACATAAACTTCACAACCCCAAATTTTCAGAAAAGACAAACTGGGACTCTTACCAGTCCACATCTCATATGGTGTCTTAACTACTAACTTAGATGGTACCCTATTCAATGTGAAAGCGGTTGTTTCTAGAGCGTATCCCCAAAATGATAATGGTAGGTCTGACTAGCTCATCATAGATCAAACCATGTCCAACAAAGTCCGATTACGTCGCTCGGACATGCCATTTCTCTGAGGCATTCTAGGTGGCGTAAGCTGTGGAACAATTCCGCAACTCTTTAGATGATTGCTAAACTCGTGGCTCAAATATTCGCCTCCACGATCAGATCGCAAAGCCTTAATTTTCTTGCCACGTTGATTCTCTACTTCACTCTGAAACTCCTTGAACTTTTCAAATGTCTCAGACTTATGTTTCATTAAGTAGACATAGCCATATCTACTAAAGTCATTAGTGAAGGTTATGAAGTATTGGAATCCGCCTCTTGCTGTCGCACTCATTGGTCCGCATACATCAGTATGTATGAGTTCTAGCAAGTCTGCCTCCCTCTAAGGAAAACCTGTGAAAGGCGCCTTGGTCATCTTGCCCAGCAGGCAAGACTCACATGTCTCGTATGATTCAAAATCAAATGAAGTTAAAAGCCCATCAGAATGGAGCCTCTTCATGCGATTCTCACTTATATGACCTAAATGACAATGCCACATATAGGTAGGACTTAACTCATTAAGCCAAGGCCTTTTAGCACTTATATTACAGATAGGAGCAACTTCAAGATTTAAAATAAATAACCCATTCACAATGGATTCAGAAGCCACAAACATGTCATTTTTAGAGATCACACAACCATTGTCTTTACTCGCAAATGAATAACCATCTTTCATCAAAGATGAAGGTGACACAATGTTTCGACTTAAAATAGGAACAAAATAACAATTATTCAACTCCATAATAAATCATGACGGGAGGTGGAGTTGCATCGTCCCGACGTTCAACGCAGCAACTCTTGCATTATTGCCCACGCGGAAATCAACTTCTCCCTTTTCCACGCTTCTACTTCTTATCATTCCCTGCATCATATTGCAAATATGAGCAACCGATCTGGTATCAAATACCCAAGAATTAATATAAGAATTAGCAAGGAAAATGTCTGTAACATAAACAATAAGTGTACAAGCTGCGGGAGTACCTTTACTGCCGCGATCCTTAATGGATTCCAGGTACAGCTTGTAGTTCCTCTTCCAGTGACCTTTCCCATGACAATGAAAGCACTCAGCATCAGCAGGTGGTCTAGCCTTGGGCGCAGGTGGGTTTGGCTTAGAGATCTCATCTTTAGCCTTGCCCTTTTTCTTCTTCCAAGAATTGCCCTTCTTCTTAAACTTAGGCTTGTTTTGGACCGCCATCACATGGCTACTGCTAGCACCTTTCTTAATGTCAGCCTCTGCTGTTTTAAGCATGCCACATAACTCATTCAAGCCCTTCTCCGCCCCATGCATATGGTAGTTCGCAACAAAATTTCCATAGCTGGGCGGAAGAGACGCGAGAATAAAATCAGTAGCTAATTTAGGGCCAATTGGGAAGCCCAGCTTCTCCAACCTCTGAGTGTAACCAACCATTTTAATCACATGTGGCCCAACTGCTGCGCCCTCTGCTAGCTTGGTTTCAACAAAAGCCTTTGAGACATTGAACCTTTCAGTCCTGGCTTGAGTCTAGAACATATCATTGAGCACCACGATCATATCGTGCGCTGCATGGTTATTGTCAAACTGCAACTGTAGATCTGGTTCCATACAAGCAAGCATAAGGCAACTCACTTCAAGATCAGCATCACATGCTTTCTTGTAAGCGTTTTTCTCTGCAGCAGGTGCATTATCAGTAGGCTCATTTGGTAATGGGGTGTCTAGAATTTCTTCCTTTTTCTCTGCCCTGAGAACAATTCTCAGGTTGCGGATCCAATCTGCATAGTTTGTTCCATTCAACTTATCTTTCTCAAGAATTGAACGCAAAGTAAATGGTTGATTGCTAGGTGCCATTTATCTACAACAAAAGTAATGCAAAATACTAAGACAATGTATCCAAGATAGAGTAAACAATATTAAAACTTTAATATAATCTACTCCCACTAAAATCAATATCCCTCTATTGAAACTTAGTGATTCAAGACCCACAACTAACAAGTCTACTAGTGAGCTTTAGCATCACCGCTAGAAGACATGGTACATTGGTAAGCAACTCTTTGCTAATCATATCACATATGACTCTTGTTGTTGGGTAGCATCTCTATGCTTTGGTGCCCAACTACTCATGCTCCAAGGTCCCTAACCAGTTAGGATGACCTTGTTCAAGTAACCAACCCTTCTGTTGTAAGTATCCGATACGAACCTGTCTACTCAAGGAAAACCAGTGGCACCCTAATTTCATAGACCCACCACCGATTGTACAAGACACCTGACAGTGCAAGGTTTGGGGAAGCATTTTAACTTAAACATTGCCGAGGGATCATTCTACTTCACCATCGCATGTAGACAAAAAACATTATCGCACGTGAAAGTAGAATATAGTAAGAACGGCATTAGCACAGAGATATGACATGGTATAGTCCAATGTTCCTTTGGGGATCTCCATCTCCATCTCCATCGAACTATTCCTCATGATGATCTCCATCTCCATGATCCATGTATGCCATCCTTCAGTGATGAGTCCACCAAGACTAGCTATCACTAACGCAAGGCAGTGAAGAAGATTACATAGTCACGGATAGGATCATCACAGTTTGGCACGCAGGCCATTACATCAATTTGACAATATCTTAGTTGCTCCAGCCATATTGTCATACTCACGACATGCAAGCCATGAATTAATTACATCCATGCATCACATACACATAAGGGCTATACCAGTCATAAATTCCTGCAAAACAGAGTTAACCGATTCCGACGTCTAATCTTAAAACGCCAAAAACACCATCTTCCTGGCCTTTTTCGCAAATCTAATTTCAGCGAAAAAGGGAAAGCATGTGAGAATTGGATGTAAAAAAAATTTCTCTACAATTTTCATATAGAATTCGTCTCAATTCGAGGTCGTATGCAAAAGTTATGGTTGTTTTACCGAACAACACTTTTTCTTACACCCCGGCGCCCGACAGTAGATCCAATCTATCACCGTTTCACATCACATGCGCTCGACACCTAACCTAGGTTCGATTCAATCAATCTGATTGATCTCTATCTTGCCATGACTGGATTTACATGTATCACTTAACTCGGATGGTGGAATTCTGACCAGTATGAGTAGATCGTTACAAGACCAATACGGTAAATCACGAACCATGATTAGAGACTCATCTACAACCGCACATATCTCCATACGCACTCATCTGAACCTATAACGACGCAGTAATGGCTCTGATACCACTGTAGGGTTATGAGGATGCTACGCTAGCCAGAAAACAAAAATTTCAACCTCATAAACCAGGATCTACTGCTAGTTATAGATCACGGGATTACCACTAGAGGCGCAAGTGCAGCGGAAGCGACTCGATGTAGTCAAACGCATCGTAGCAGTGCCATGCAGTTGCGAGGTTGTCCGTCCGTCCATTCCCTTCGTGTGGTTCGTCCTTGTGCTCCATATGTAGCACCTCCGAGGTATCCACACGTACAGGGAGGAAGCGTTGCGCCTCCAGACTGCTAGGTCCGCAAGGAGCAGCAGATGCGGGCATAGGATGGGTGGCAACGGCTGCCAAAAGGCATGGATTGATTTGCCCCGTTGCCCCACCCCACATATTTATAGGCGTCCCTAATGAGCTCTCGAGTTGGAGGCCCATTAGTAACCCTAAGCCTTGTCTAATTCGGATCCAATCCGAACTAGGCTTCTAGCCCCTTAAGCGTGCGACCCTATGGGTTCACGCACACATAGACATGGCCCGAGTACTCCTACTCGCCCATTAGTTGATAGCGGCCTCTAGCAAGGCATGTCAACTCCTATGCGTACGCAAAGATCATATCAGATGAACCACCATAAAACCACATACTTGTTATTCCCTTGCCTCACGATATTTGGTCCAACTCATAGGTTAACACTTAACCCAAGCACGGCCATGCATTTCTTGATCTAATCATTAGAGTGATCAGTGATATCTCTCTCATATATAGAGAGGGGCAAATTCCATTTTGATTGTCTATGTCTCATAGCATGTTTCCCGACAAACCCGAAAACCACCTTTATAACTACCCTATTACGGAGTAGCGTTTGATAGTCCCTGAGTAGGTCATTTCACATCTTGAATACATACAACAATCTCAGGTCTAAGGATATAACGTACATGATATGAATAGAGATAATAATGACATCTCACGTTGGGTCAGTCCAGCCCCATTTCATACATGTGCCCACATTATTAGTTTGACATCTCCATGTCTATGACTTGTGAAACATAGTCATCAACTAATAATGTGTTGATCCATTATTCATGTGTGTCCTCACACAAACTCTGACCAGGGACAACATTAGAATAACCATTCAAGTAAAAGAGTTTCACAAACAATTCACATAATTGCTAATCGATACAGGTTGTCTTTAATGGAAATTCAATGAACTCATAATATATGATGGATACAAGGCAATATAATCATCTCTATGATTATCTCTAGGGCATACTCCTAACACTGCTATGCTATAGGACCCTGATAGAAGTCGAGTGATTACCTATCACTCGTGAGATATAGGAAAGATATTATTGTTGTTATTATCATATTACTATCGCATGGAATATATATGGATGATAATTGGAGACCGGGCATGATTGTACATTGGATTTGGACTTGGTTACGCAACTGAGCGAGGCTCTGGTTGTATTTGTCCTGCCTGAGTCGATTGAGGATCGTCCGTTGCTATGGATGGTAGTCAGGTCATAGACTTATTATCCTAAGCACATACTTGCTTATGGGAGCAGAAATACTTGTTACTCTCTTGTCATGGGTTCTGGCTCTTTTTGGACAGACTTTTAGGGGTGGATATTAGGTGGAGGTCTAAGCACCATACTGAGATCGGGTCTCAGGTGTTTGGGGCTTGGAGTCCAAGTTTGGATAGAACCTAGACCCCGTGACAGGAGTGGAACGGGTTGGTCTTGTTTATGCCTGGGGCACAAGTGGGGCATGTGTTTTGGGGTACCCAGTAGGGATATATTGATTCATGAATCGCCCTTTCTATGAGACGGTAATGACTTGGCTATGGTCTAGCACCGTAGTAAGAACTAGGAATATAAAAGATGGTAAAATGGTTCTGATTACTTACCACATGCTTGAAAGTAGCATATGTGCTTACCTAGAATGGTTAGCTAATCAACTAAAAATAACTGACTAAAAACTTGGAACATAAGGATGCACTATTAGTAATGCTCCCTACAAATGTAATAAACCAGCAAGCCAAATAAGCCTTGCACATCCTTGGAGTCTTTTATTTTTCTCCCAGTCGAGTAAGTTTTGCTTTGTACAATCGAGTACTCAGGGTTTTATTCCCCCTGTTGCAGGTGACAGGTGGATGCTAGAGCTGACTCTTGTGTGTGGAAACCTCCTAGTGGGCTCAGAGAGGATTTCTTTCACGCTGTGATCATAGTGTTTATTTATAACCCTCACTAAAGGTTCTATAAGAAAAGATATAAAATCTGCTAGCATATCTTATATATAAACGACCACTATGTTAATGATTTACCATGTCATTAAATTAATCTTTGTTTCCTGCTGTAACTTTGATCATATGTTTATTTTCCGCTGCAAGATAAAACTTGTGAACCTGAAATGCATAAACTCGTTTACATGCCAACTATTTTTTATTTCGCCGTTGCATTCAACTTGTTGAAGTACTCTGATGTTGTAATAAAGTGATGTAAAAATGGCTAAGAATGTTGTAAGCTTTATCCTCTTATTTATGATCCTGACGAAAAATGTGGATTCTTGAGCTCTCTCTTTGGGTGGGTTCGACAGAACGGTGTGATTTAGTGCACTCTCTTGGGTACATAGTGTCTAATGGAGGACAGGTACTCTTGGAATGACATTAGATTAGGCGGTTCTGCTATAGGTGGTATCAAAGCATAAATGAGGAGATAAAGCTTCAAAACCCTTTTCTAAATTAAAGTGTGATAACATATTTTTGTAGAAAGTTAGAGCGTTTGCAAAGAAGTATATAAGTAGCCCTATTGCTATGGTTAAGTATTCGAAATAGATTTAACTAGGCTTTCTTCGGTGGACTAACTCTTGCGTAGTATATAATCCTTAAGTCAGACGCGCTGGTACTGCCTTAGTCAGTCGTGCCAGTATTGCTCACTGGTGCGCCTATTCGTAGGTGCCACGCGTGCCGCAAAGTGTGCTGACTACCCAGGTCCTTGTTCATAAGTTACTGCTGTAGAGTGCCTTTGTGTTTTGCGTTTGCCTATGGTTCATGCCTACCGTGGCTCACTGTTTTCCATGCTCCCTTTCTACGCTCTTGTCGAACCTCTACCCTGTAGTCAGTACTAGTCCTTTATGGCCTCAGGACACTGCTCATCTCATGCGCATAAAAATCCTACCACTTTCCTTTTATTGGTCTCCACACCAGACTCAATGGTGGACTGCGCCAGGACCAATGACTACTCTGCCATTACAAAAGGCCTAGCCTAGCCACTTGGTACCACCACTCGGTGCGTCTTAGCTCACCTAGTCTTTCTCCCTGAACAAGCTTCTCGCTCGATCCTTCCTTGTAACCACCATCCACCAAGGATGGCAGGAGCATGGGTTAGCAGTTATGCCTAAACACTGAGGGTTTTCCCAAAATCCTGTATGCCACCTTGCAAAAACTCAGAGTCAAGGATCGCCTCGAGTATGAGGGTCATGAGCATGAGAAACATGGCACTAAGCGATGTGAGGTCACCGTCTACATTGGGAAGAGTGAGGAGTTCCTCGATATCACTAAAGCCTAGAATGTGACCAGCAACTGGGTTTTGCTTCGTCGACACCTACCAAGTTGTGGCCCACAAAGCCTTGCGGCATCTTTGCCTAGATCTATGAAGAGCCCATTACTTGTACCCCCATGAAGTTCTTTCCACCTTTGGAAAAGAATCGACTGGGTATGGAGGGCTCACATGGAGGCTTTGCAAGGGCAGGATGCGTAAGAAGACAGCCCAACTATGGTACATCTGACCACGTATTTGATTGCTCTAGATGTGCAGTATGACCGGTAGGCCTTGGAGCTAAGGAAGTGCCTCTGCCGAGTCGAGGAAGCCGAGATCTTCTCTAGGATTCTCGAAGTGCAACTTGCTGAGGCGCACGCCAATGTAGGTAGTCGCAGAAACTCATGAGACTGCCTATGGTAGAAGCCCTAAAGGAAGCCAAAGATTGGCACACCCAGCAGCTAGAGGATGCTTATCTAGTCACAAGGGTCAAGCATAGGACGCTTACCACTGAAAAGGTAGGAACCCTTGGTCTTGGAGGGAATCCCTGTCCACCCACCGGAAAGGAGAACCGGTGTTGTAGTACCACCAACACCTCCACCCTCGGAGGTATCAAAAGTAGAGTCCTTGCTTCCCCTCACTCAGCCACCACCACAAGAGGAGGCAGATCCTTAGCCAGTGTAGAAGAACAACCAACCGAGCCCGAGAATGAAGCCATTTGGTCCGACAAAGTAGATGAGTTGTCCTAGGGGACATGTACCCATAGTTAGTAGTGCTTTTCATCATTGTCCTCTAGTGTTGTAATCTTTCCGTTGTATTTCATCCGTAGATGTTAAGAATCAGTTGGGTCATAGGAGGCAAACGATGTGTCGAGAATGGGAGTGAGTGCCTGTATGTTGTACCCAACGTGCATTTTGCTTTATCCATTGTGTTTGTTATGTCGATTTACCCTTAGACCTCGTTAGACTTACTTAGGGTTCTCGAGGCAAAAATCAAGCGGGTTACAAGAAAAGCAACCATTCAGATGCAAGCAGACCAGCTATGATTGGATGATAGAGAACACTATATCAATTAATTGTGGATGTCGCAGCAGAACACTTAAATTTCCTTAAAAATTAAATCCATTGTGGGATTTGATTTCCTGCCCCCTTGCCATGAAAGGAACCCATGTTGTCCGAATCTTACCATGCAATCCTCCCCTGGTTTCATGGTCAGTGACCCCACTGCTTTCATTGCATGTAAGTTGGTAAAGTTGCCTGGTTAAATGCTTATGGTGCCATGACGAAATCGAGGGCCCCTGTGGAATAGCTACCACATGGCGACGCTGCTCAGCATGCACTGGTATCAAGGTGGTTAACCAAGCACCTTTGCCAAGTTACACCACCGTATCGCTCTCGCAACAAAATATTCTCCTTTAGGAAAAATATCCTTGTGTTCTAATAGAAAATCCACAATGGGTTGATGAAGTAGTGCTTTTTCAAAGCAACTGAGTTAATACGGTTTCTGAAGAGAGAAGAGCAACAAGGAAAGGTTAGTATTCGAGTAGTCTGGAGTGATTGAAACGCTTAAATTGACGCCATGTCCCTAATCCCAGTGTCCAGTTTGACCGCGCTACACACGCATCGACACCTGCGGATGCTGTCGATACCAGGACCCACTTGCGTTCAGCTCTCATTTGGCTATGCCACACTCGCCTTATTCACTCGCACAGTTCGTTTTCTCTCCTTTTCCCACACCCTGTCGACTCTCGACTCTCACCCTCGCCCCTAGTACCGGACCCCTCCTTTTTCTTCTTTTGGGCCACGGCCGCTCGCACGCCTCCTCATCGAGCGAACCCCTCTCCCCTCCTTTTTCCTCCCACCACTCAAGCTTGCGCAAGGAGTGCACCATGGCCGACGCTCTCCCCACCTCGTGACCCGCCAGTGTTTCCCTTCCACGCCGCCTCCACTTCCCGGTTGCATGGGTGCGCCCGAGTTAGCTACATTTACTCCACACCCATGCAACTAACAAAGCGCACAGCAGACCGCATGCAAATTAAAGCCATGTGCACAGCCAGTGGCCACTCACCCATGCTCCTTTTCCTGCACACTGGTGACATCCTCTCAGTGTCACGCCGCTGTCTCCTCTGCACCACCACCCACTGCATGTCGCGCCACCGCCCCATGACACCGCTCGTGATGTCACCTCCATTGGCCTGATGTTGCCGCTGCTGTCCCCCATGAACCTGATTCCCTCAGCCCCCGATGCTGCTCAGTGCCACCGATAATGGTGCGCACCCACCCTCTAAACCCGCCATCAATCGCCTATAAAACGCCCCCCTGGCTCTCCCTTCACAACAAGACACTCCACACTCAACACTAATCACCCACATAAGCCCCCTATTCAAATGCCAACCTATTTCAACATTTTAAGAAAAAGGCTAAGATAAGTGCTGCAAGCTGCATACTATCGAAGAAAACATCAAGCAGGAGCCAGAGTACATTGTCAGAAGCAAGAAGCTGACACTCTCAAGATGTGCTTAGATGAAGATGAGCTCACTATGACCATCTTTGCTATCCTAATTCCTACTCTGGTGGCATCAATCATATTGTATATCCTTGTAATACGCCCGCTACCCTACGAGAGGCCCTGAGATAGTTGTTGAAATAAGAAGAGTTGAATAAATATTCAAGTTTTGTGGATTTATTCAAATTTTGAGGACATAGGGCCTGTCCACAACTTGACTACGCATGATTAAGTTATTTCTTACATTCACCAAATAAATAGCAGCGCAATTCCTATACCAGCTATATTGTGATGTGAGGTCCTTTGCAATTGTCATTGTGGTTAAGTTTTTACGTAGCTAGCATAGTACCAGTGCTAGGTATCCATGTGAGTTCCTTGTCAGTAATAACTAAATAAAGTTCGGACAGGCAGCACTTTAACATTTATGAGGGATACTATGGTGGCTGTAATATGCAATATTATTTTTACTGAATCTGTCGTGGGCTATCATTCTATGTGGAACCATTTCACGTGGTAGTACTTAGACCATATATATATGGCAGTGATAATGCATTTGTATGGTTATATGCCTGCTACCACCGTGTCCTCCCATACTCGTCTTCGAAGCAAGGTACACATATTTGTTGCTAGGTGCGGCCTCATCCCCGCGGCGTTGATCGCGGATCTCCTAGAAGGAAACAATGCCACGTGGCACCAGGTTCATCGTGGCGACTGCTCCCCTCATGCGATCCGTGGCCCTGCTCCCTTCAGCGGAGCGTGCCGCGGAGCCGGTCGTCGACGAGGTGGTGCTGCGCGTCCACACCACCCTAGGAGGCGGAGCGCCGCCGCCAAGATGTCATCTGCTACCTCAGACGACTCCTCGGCTCCTCCCTCGGCTACGAGGTGCGTCCGCTCCTGCTCACTTGATTTGGATCGGCTCCAATCACTCCCCTCCCCCTCACACACCCCCCGCTTCATCGCCACTCCGCCTCTCCCCGTCCGCGTGACTCCCCGCCGTCCTGCCCCACCCGCTCGATTCCCCACGACGCAGGTCGCTCCACCCTTTTCACCTCCACTGACGGCGGTGCCCCGATCCGGCAGGGACAAGGGTGAATCGGGCCTTTGGTGGTGGTCTGGGCGGTCTCTCTATTGGCGGCGGCGGCGATGCGAGGGGGCGTTGTTACCACCAATCTCGTCGTCATAGTCGCGGACGTGGGGCTTGTCGGCAGTAAAATAGGTCCTGCTTAGTTGGATGCGGCGGCGGCCCTACGTAGGAATGGGTCATGGCGTGACCTCCACGATGAATGCCAAGTGAAGATGACGCTAGACCGAGTGAAGACAGCCGGCTCCCAAAGGATGTCAACAGCATCGGCCGCAGCTTCGCGCGCATCACCTACTGCGGCCTCTTCGTTCTCGCCATCTTCGCCACCTAGGTGCCCCATGAGGTCGCCCATCGCGGTGTCCCTGCCATGAGCAGTGCTTGGCAGCGGCACCTCGCTGCAGACTACGGAGTCCAAGAGGGGAGGCTAGAGAGCAGAACCTGATGGCTGCCACCACCAGAAGACTTCAATGGCGACCTATCCAACGACTGCCCAAGATCAGTGAAGTAAGGAAAAACTCTCCTTTTTTTGTTCTTTTTGGTCTCTACCAAGAAATGTCTTTCAATTGATGAAATGTACCTTGTTGCTTACTCGTTGTGCCGAATAGATGGACAGGACATGGATCCACTCGTTGTGTCCAATAGATGGACAGGACATCGATCCTGGGCAATGCAATTGACTAAAAATGAAGGAGCTGGATAAAATCAAGCTGCAGGCATGAGGAGATCATTGGACATATTGTCAGTAATGCAATCTGGAGCCTGAAAATCATAGGCAATATATATATCGTAAATGTGTATAGTCATTATCGTAAATCTGGAGCCTGAGATTATGGTAACTTCCTCATAAGTGATTTACTATAGCATTATGGTAAGTATCATCTTGAATTATAGTAACCCATGTATCGTAAATGTGTATTGTCATTATCGTAAATTGGTACAAACATTATCGTAAATCAAGGTGGCCATAGAATAAGTTATTCTGTGGCTATATATATATATATATATATATATATATATATATATATATATATATATATATATATATATATTTACACCTTTCAAGGTCAGCATTTAGCTTTGTTCATCTAAGATTCTGATTTTGGATTTGGTATTGTTTGGCCGCATTGTCAGTAATGCAATCTGGAGCCTGAGAATCCTTCGCAATATATCCAAGTGATATGCACCTGTCATGGACCTGCAATTAGAAGCTCTCACCTGTTCATACCAAATTGGTGTCTCACACTGTCTACTCTTACACAAAGGTGAAAGAGAGCTCTGAAATTATCCTTCAGTATTAGCACCATATCATGTCAAGTGCAGCTCATCGATGTCTGCTTTTTCATCATGCTTTGCTATGATTTTAATTCATATAGTCTCTTGAGAACTCCTGAATTTTGATGGCACAGCTAAGTTCACTAGCAAAAAAAGTACATTTAATCATTTTAGAACGGTGTGACTTTAGAAGGAGTAGAGGGGGAATAAGACGTATCACAACCCTTTAGCACCATAGAGGTTAAAGGCGACAAACTCGTTTTGGTGAGCTTAATGGAATGCAGCCGAAGCTCTATTTTTTATTATATTTTTATTCCAGTTTTGCAGTAGAGCACACACCAACAGACTAACATACCAAACTGCAGGTTTTAGTGTGTCCGAAAAATAGATTTGAGTTAACTTATCCTTTGCTTCTCATTTTTGGCTTTATTAAGATAAGGAAAATAAAGCAGTGAAGTAGTTGTGGATTCCTCTGAATGAAGGAGTAAAACATAATCAATATGCAGTTAGAAGCTCTCAGGTGTCTCTTCAGTTTCTGGCGATGAGTCACCGGTCCTAGATGGGGATTCATGTGAGTTCAAAGTGGAGAAAAACTTTGATGGTAATGGGAATAAGGAAAAGAACACGTCTCAGAAGATCAGTACAGGTGACAACTTTGCTTCTTCAGAAGACCATTTTTCATCTAGAAGATACTTTTCCAGTCTCGCTGCCCCCAATAATACTTGTTAGCCTGTATGTGTATCCTATGCAATCTTATCATTGTTTCGGAATAAATATTTTAATATTTTCTTTTGTGCTTGTGTCTCTGATATTTACACAATACACAATTCCTTGAATTTGTCACAAGATAGCTATGAGATTCCTGGAATGCTGCTCCACCTGTAAAAGTGACAAATACTTATATTGATGCCCTATTGGCCGTCTCAAACTTAGTCATGCCTATCACTTATCTGTATAGTAAAAAAACAAATATAAAATAAAAGGTTTTGGTAACCCACTTGAGTTTGGCAATTATTCAGTGTTTTGTGTGATGCTTATTTCCATACTCTTTGTCGGACAGTGAGAAGTTCTAAATTATGAACTCATTTGGATAGAACAAAGTTATATATTCAATTAGGACAAGAGAGAACTTATACACCTTCCAAATTTACACTAAAATTTATACAACTTTCAATTTATACAGTGGAGCATATATTTCTTTCTCAAACACGCAGGAGAGCTGCGTATCATTTCATTAAAAGGAGAAGAAAGAGTTGTACATAGACCCAGACACACACACACCTCCTAAAAACTTGATAAACTGATCACCTGAAAATTTTAAAAGAAACGACCGGACCAAAACAAATAGCCCCTAAGAGACCCCCCTGGCAGTGAGGAGGGAGAGGCTCTTCGCTCCTGCCAAACACCATAACTCGGCTTCTTCCTTTGCAAGGAGCAGCGCTGTGTCCAGTCTGGGGGTGGCTCCATTGAAAACACAATCATTTCTATGCCTCCAAATGGTCCATGCACCAAGCGGATGAGGGTGTTCAACCCTTTCCTTCTGTCACCGTCTACAACAGCTTCTGCTTTTATCCACCAGTCCTCCCAGGAGAGTTCTGTTGCTTGTGGGGTGAGAATAGAGAGTCCAACACGATGCAAAAGAGAATACCAAAACTGTCTTGCAAACACACAGCCAATGAGAAGGTGTTGAATGGCCTCATCTTTTTGGTCACACAATGGGCATTCGCTTGGATGGGGAAGGCCGCGCGCGGACCAATCTGTCTACTGTCCAGCTGCGATTATGAGCAATCATCCACAAAAAGAACCGACACTTTGGAGGGGCCCATGTTTTCCAAATACGTTCGTAAGGCCCAAAGCTAACAACACCCTGAAAAAGAGCATCATAGGCTGACTTTGCTGTGTATTCTGCTGACGCTGTAAAGCGCCAAACTATTTGAATCGATGCTTCTGGTCGATCTCAAATTGTTTGTCGCTGGTTGAATGGAAAACCTAAAACCTGGAAATTGGTAAAGACAGGATAGCTATTTTTATTTTGCCTTCATAACTCACCCGAAGTTGTCAGTGAACCTCAAATTGGCAACCTGTACAGTACAGTCAGTCTTAGTTAATGAGAATCTGTATGGCCCATATGCATTCAGAGTTTATAATAGATAGTTAGCTAACTGAATGCTGCATAGTGGATGCATCCATCATCAGATACCAGCGCAATTTAAGGTATTTGATTTTATTTTATCAGGTTGGTTGCCGGGAAAACTAAAACAATCATATTGTTTGTTGCACGAGAAAACGAAATGGTCTTTAGTATAACTCAGCTTCTAAAACAGAGAAAAATTCTAAGTAATAAAAAGGTTGTGAATATCAAAAACAGAGAAAATAATTATCAAGAAAGGAAAAAGAAATTAGCTTCTCCCGTCATGTGAAGCCACCTGCTGCAAGTTGCTATCCCTTCCTGATGATAAGAACACCTACCTTTTTGTTACTTGTGCAGTTGTGCTTCTTTATGAGTTGCTTTTCAGTTGTCTTTCTTAGTTCTACTTGTCATAGCCAGATAGCCTTCAAACATGCTTTCTCATGGTATGATTACTTTTTTTTCAATGATCTGACAGAACTTCCAATTGGCTCTATGTCCACCTGTTGAACTTTATAAAGACAAGCTAACAATTATTACTTTGC
Organism: Miscanthus floridulus; assembly: GCF_019320115.1. Taxonomy (NCBI): domain Eukaryota; kingdom Viridiplantae; phylum Streptophyta; class Magnoliopsida; order Poales; family Poaceae; genus Miscanthus; species Miscanthus floridulus. The sequence continues at coordinate 10,158 of NW_027096344.1, read as the reverse complement.
CATCACCACAATGTACCTCCACTATCAGCCCACAAATTTGTTTGAAATTTCTGTTTATTTCTATATTTCAGGGTTTTCTGCTTTGGGTTAGCAAGAAGAAACCGCTTACTTTTGACTCAAATTTGGTTTGTACCTCAACCATCAAAATTTAGTCCTTAAATTGTTGTATAGCCTGCAATGTAGTATTATCTTATCTACAATAATTCATCAGGACAGGAGACATAAAATCTAGAACTGAATTTTCATGTTGCATCTTATGGTTTGTTCTGAATTTTGATTGCTGCAAACTTGCCTAAATGTAGAATCCTAAAATGGTCAAAATTGTTTGCATTGTGCAAAATAGGATTTAGCAATCTATATTTCCTATATTAACGGATCAAATAGTAGTTGTAGATATTTAACAAATTGATCTCTGAATGTCAGCTCGAGCAGAGCGCTCAATTTCAGTGTGCATCTCAAGTACAAGGCTATAGAAATTGTGGAAAATCTACCATGTTGCAAGTAAGCTTCACCGATGTTTTTGAAAATCAACATCGCATGACAAATGTATCCAGAAAATTGCTCAGATACTGTACATGAGACTATGTTAATTTTCACTTTACTGTCAAACATTTTGAAAAAGGAGAATTTGTCAACTGTCAGTTGAATATACAAGAACAAGAGTGAGCTGGCAAACAAGAGCGCACGTCCTATATCGGCGCGGCGGCTCCCCAGCGCGGCGGTGTGCTGGCGCCCTATCTCTCTACCCCAAAGGCGAGGCAGCCACAACCGGCGACGGTGGTTCCGCACGGAGGAAAGAACCGGCTGCTGTGGTTGCGTACTGAAGCTAGGGTTGGCGGCGGCGTGACACATAGAGGCAACGCTAATCGGTGGTCGTTGTGCACGGAGGCTCAAAGGGGAAGGCCACGCCCATAACCCCATCAGTGCTCGCCACCCCCTGTAGGTGCTCATGTAAGTTTCTGGTTCCTTTTGCTTCGAATTTTACAAAAACGCTAGCTAAATAAACTGTTTTTGTCCCCCATGTTAGTAGGTGTTGGGTGAATTTTGGTGCTGTGCATATTTGTATTTACCATTCCAATAGGTGTTTATGGTAGGGATTCAATTGGCAGCACCAGGTGCAATCACAATTACAGTCAACAAATAGATCGATTGGACTTAACACCACACACACACCTAATTCTCATTGGACATAACACAAGAATGGACTAGTGGGTGTAACATACGAAGAACTATTTCTCACCAAAAAGGAAACTACAAATTCAAGGGATGGTCCCTCTCAAAACAATTGTTCAGTTGCCTAGGCAGCTAAAAAAATACTTCTCGTTGTTCCCATGATGGTCATCAGTTAGGGCAGCTGTCTCAACGCCGGCGGTGGCACCAGCATAAGGGGAAAGCAAAACTTGCGTATGGAATCAAAACTTACACGTTAACATAAGGGGAAAGCAACGCAACACCTACGCACACACACCTATACAAACGAGAAGGTACACAACTAACCTTTTTTTTCTTTAGCTGTCTTTTAGACCTCCGACGTTGCTGTCTCTCATGTACTGTCCCCTCAACTATAGCTAGAGGCGAAGGGTAGGGAAGACAACCAGAGAGAGGAATGTCTAATTAGGGATGGGAACAGCGTAAGTGAAAGGGGAACGGTAAACAATCAAACACCTAGAACTGAAGCTGCACTCTCCCCACGCTGCCTCTTCCTTGGCCGGCTAGAGGAAGCTCCTTCCATGTGCCATCAATGTGTGCCTGTACACGTTCGGAGCACAACAAAAATTATATACTGACGAGACGAAGGTTAGGAGAGGAGAGGACCGACGCAAATAAAAGGAAAAGAAAATAAGAGAATAGGAAGCCAGATGTATAGGAGCAAGGGCACGAACAAGGCCGCAGGCACCACTTCCTAGGATCGAGATCATGCGCTAAACACATATAGGCACAGCGGAACGATTTGGTCGGACATGATCACTACACGTGTATATGCACAAAGTATGCCTGATACGTTTATATGCACATGCTAACTAAGTGAGCTCATGTATATGCACATGCTAATTAAGTGAGCTCAAATTCAAAGCTTTGCCCAGCCACTCGCTACGTTCATAGTTAGGCGTTAATTTTATAAAATCTTTCATTATGATAGGTTCACAGCACAGACCTACTATGTCGTGCTTCCTATGCAGTCTGTTCTGGTTACGCCATTATCCATGCCTGGAAAATGCCACGGCATCTATGCTAGTGGTTTTAGTGTAACAAAGGCCAGGAACAACAACACAAGCTACTGCAGGGGTGAATTATATGAACTACAAGGAGGGCACTTGCAAGCAATGGGAGGAAGCGATGAAGCACCGGGAGGCACACCACATGCTTATATAGGCAAGAGCTAGAGGCTTGGATGAGGCTTGGGTGCCTCTGCCACCACCGGGTGCAAGGACCTCATCAATGGGAGTGGGGTCCAACCTAAATAAGGTGTGCATGCACGCTTGGATGGTTGTGTGAGTACAAATGCCGATGCATGTTCCTCGAAGAGGGACGGTTCTTCATGCACTGATAGCAAGGAGGCTAATCACTAGATGGACCCACCTACTCTCACCTATGCTGTGCGTGTGAATTTTTTTAACCGAAGGCACATGAAGCTTAACATGCATGGTGTAAAAGAAGTACTATTTTACCTCCAACAAAATATTTAAGAGGCACTATTAGGTAGCTACGGTGCACATGTTCATGGTAAATCTGAATGGCAAGAACACCTACAATTTTTAAATAGTCTAGGGAACACTCGTGCATGCAGGAAAGTTTACCACATTATCTTGAGCTACCTGTAAATTTTTAACCACGGGGGATGTAAATCCCTGCTAACTGGTAAATTTTCTGTAGGCAAAGAGGCCCTTGCTATGGTCTCACCTGGGGTTGCTGCTACGGTGCATATATTCATGGTAAATTTGGATGGTAAGAGCACCTATACTTTTTATATAGCCTAGGGAGCACTTGTGCATGCAAGAAAATTTACCACATTGGCTAAAAGGACCACAGGCCTCACCTGGGGTTGCTTCCTTCCCTATAAAAACTGGGTGCCAGTAAGTTCCTCTATGTAAAAGGATAAGGCAGAGTGATGTAAATTTCCATGGTAACTTCCTGCATGCAAAGGACACCTACAGTTTTAGATGGTGCTGGCATGCATGCTCAATCAATTTTTCATCTGCTCCATTCAATGCATCCACTTTCTTTAGCCTACATCCCTGTTCGGCTTGCCCCATATTCGGCTTGTTCGACTTCTTTTTTCAATCGAAACAGTGTTTTCTCTCTCACAACAATTTAATCGGAACAGTGTTTTTCAGCCAGTTTCAGCCAAAATTCTGCCAGCCGAACGGGGCCTACCATGGCATGCATGGAGGTACGATTTCATGTGGGTCATGGAGGCACTACTTCATTTAGGTCGTGACATTTCTATCTAACATACCAACTAAATGGAACATACGTGGACACCCTGGGAGGCTGCCTTGACGGCGTGGCTTCATATTTGCACATGTTCATGGTAAATTTGAATGGTAAGAACACCTACAATTTTTTAAATAGGCTAGAGAACACTCGTGCATGCAGGAAAGTTTATCACATTGTCTTGAGCTACCTGTAAATTTTTTACCATGGATGATGTAAATCCCTGCTGACCAGTAAATTTTCTGCAGGCAAAGAGGCCCTTGCTATGGTCTCACCTGGGGTTGCTGCTACGGTGCACATATTCACGGTAAATCTGAATGGTAAAAGTACTTACACTTTTTATATAGCCTAGAGAACACCTGTGCATGCATGAAAATTTACTACATTGGCTAAAAGGACCACAGGCCTCACCTGGGGTTGCATCCTTCCCTGTAAAAACTGGGTGTCAGTAAGTTCCTCTATGTAAAAGGACAAGACACAGTGATGTAAATTCCCATGGTAAATTCCTGCATGCAAAGGACACCTACAGTTTTAGACGGTGCTTGCATGTATGCTCAATCAATTTTTCATCTGCTCCATTCAAATGCATCCACTTGCTTCAGCCTACCATGGCATGCATGGAGGTACGACTTCATGTGGGTCATGGAGGCACTACTTCATCTGGGTCGTAGAATTTCTACCTAACGAATCAACTAAATGGAACATACGTGGATACCTTGGGAGGCCGCCTCGACGGCGTGCCTTCATATTTTAAATTGTATGGGTGACAGGTGACCCACCCTTGGGTGGGGCATATGCCGATCTAGAACTTGGAGTTCTAAAGCATAATCTGATCCGGGCTTATACAATCTTTGTTGTTAGTCATATGTTTTTAACAGTCTTGCGAAAAACAATGATAGCTCAGTCATACATGGTGATGGCGAGAACATAAGATGCTTTCAGTGATGATGTATAAAATCTTTGTAAAAAAGATGCATCACCATACTGCTATTTCGTTCATAGATTCTTTGTTTTGTGGATACCTGTTTTTTTAGCATGCAAAGCCTACGCACCATAGCCTTTGAGAAGTTCCATGATTTTTAGAGAAGTTCCAATTGAATGGTTGTCTAACATAAACCTCAATGTATCGCCCTTTTCACTTGCTCCTTCGATGATCCGTAGGAACATAAAAAGATCTTCTTAGTGCCATTTCCTTTCGCTGCTGCTACAATGCAGTTTGTACAAACATAGATAACATTCCAGTTCGGTGGTAAACCCATATTCGGGTGTCAGCATTCAGATTTATTAAAAGCAAAGCTTCAGTCTAGATTCTTAATGTTTGGTTCATGCTTAATTCCTACATATGAGTTGTAAACAATGATCTTAGTGAATAAACCTTCTCCCACAAATACTTATGTGCGGGCTGCCACGTGCCAAATGTCTTACCATCTTTTCGAAGAAAATGCTTTTTAATGTCATTATTATTTCTAAGTTGTAATAGCCTGTCCAGTTCTTCTTACTCCATACTTGCAGTTAAACCTGCTACCAATGGTTGCAAGGTCTGCCCATTGCCGAATGCACATGCCAGGATCTGAAGAAAGTTTATATTTAGATGTAAATTTAGGTATGGAGCTGCTACTTAGATTTCGAGTTGTTTAATGGATTAGATACGTGTTCAAGTTCTAGAATTAAATCACTTTTATGAAGTCGTCATATCACAGCCTGTTCGTTTGGCTGGGCTTGTTCGTTGCTGGATCGTGAAGAAGTGTTGTTGGCTGGTTTGGTGTGAGAGAAAAATACTGTTCCGGCTGGAAATTTACGATCGTTTACGAGGGAATAATCCCAGCCGAACAGGCTGTCAATAGTTCTGCTAACATACAGAGCGATTTGTACTACCATAAGATATATGGTAAAAAATGTGACCCCACTAAATCATAGAGTGACATCATCCTACCACATGAATAATTGCACTTTTAGTTTGTTTCAACGTTCTTCTAGAGAGAAATGTACTGTCATTAATTTGTACTGATTCTAGAGAGTGACCCTGAAACTAATGTTCTCATAGCGTGCCTACAACATATCTGCATCCATTGCTCCTGACTTTACATTCTGAATCGGCCCAAATACTCATCCTTGGTTTTTGCACGTTAGGACCGGCAACCTGACAGTACACAATTGCTTGCGTCCTACAAGGTACCCAGAGCAGCCAAGTAGGTTCCAAAATGATTTGACAACCAAGCAGCAGGATTGTCTTTGTTGTATTTTAGTGCAGACACAATGCCAGCCATTTTCAGAACATGCATTGGCACAGTTACTATTTGTAATTTATATAAGCATGCCCATTGTATTCCGAATCCATTATATAGCTACACCAGTTAATTGTTTGTTGATGTACTGTCAATGATAACTCTGATCACGTTCTATGCTTCCTACTATGTAATCTTTATCATTATCTGTGGTGATGGTGACCAAGGGCGCTGTACTGTCCTTTACATTTCCAAATATGGAACATATATAATATATATATTATATGTACCTATGTATACAGGAAAAAGTCTACGTCTTCTCGGGGGTACCGTTATAACTGCGACCTCGGCGACTTCTTCCACGGGCGCTAGCAGAGGGAGAGAAAAGGGAGCAGAGGAGCGGCAGATGGCCTCGCAAACTACCGCCGAAGATGCCATGCCTTCCGCGGAGCTACGGCGACGGCTGTCCCACGCGGGAGTTCCGCCGCGCGCTCGAGTCCTTCCTCCTCGACGGCAACGGCTTCGGGTCTGCCGAGCCGGCGCCGCTCCCTGCCGACGTTACTGCGCTCTACGACGTCGTCTTCGAACATTTCGACGCCGACCACAGCGGCCCCGTCGACCGCGCCGAGTTCCGTGACGAGATGCGCCGCATCATGCTCGCGGTCGCCGACGGGCTCGGCTCCCAGCTGCTCCAGGTCGCCGTCGGCGACAAGGGCGGGAGCTTCCTGCCGCCGAGATCGCCGCCAGGGTCGAAGCCGACCGCAAGGCCGAGGCCGAGGCGGCCGCGGCCGCGGCCGCGGTAGCCGCCGCCGCCGCGCCCAAGTGACGACGTGTCCACGTGATGACGCGGACCGGTGGCCGGTGGCCTTGTGGTGTGTCGGCTCTGGACCTTTGATGCGGGTTCGAGCGGCGCCGCCGGCTTACGCGGGTTAGCCTCGTGAACCCGTTGCGGGAGTGCGGTGTGTCAGGCAGGCTGGCGGTGCGGGCCTGCCAAGCGGGCTGACGGCGCGGCCCGCGCCGTTTGCATGTCTACACGGAGGCGCCCGCGCTCGGAGCATCAGGTCCGCCGCCGACTTCCGCGAGGGAACCCAGGGGCCGAGGCTCGGTAGTCAGAGGCCAACAAGTTGGAGACAGTGGCGGCGGTGGAGTAGGACGAGCCGACGCGAGACTCCTCGTAGGAACAGGACGACGGGGAGGTGGCGCAGCTAAATCGCCTTGAGCGGCATGCTCATCAGCAAGGCTGCCAAGGAGCTTGCGGATGCCGGCGCTCGAGGTGCGGCTCGGCGAGCTCTCAGCTGACGCCACCATGCTCGCGGACGATGAGCACAGGGTGCTGCTCGCGGCCGTCTTGGCCCTGCTCAAGGCTACGGAGGAGCACGCCAGGCTGCTCAAAGCCGCGGAAGAGAACGCCCAGGCGGCGGTCGCGTGAGGCCAGGGCCAGCCGCGGTTCGAGCCTTCCAGGCGGCGGACGTGGAGAACGGCTTTCCCTTTACCTCTGAAGTAGTGAAGTTGCCGCTGCTGTCTTGTCTGCACGTCCGTCCTTATCCTGTCTATCACCCACGGTGTGCATCCAGTGAACCACAACAAGCTCCATGCCCATTACGTTCTTTAGTGAATGTCCACATGGACGACGAGCGGTTGAAGGAGGCTCTGGTTGGTCATTGGTGGGCCCTCGTGCCATAGTGGCACCGGATTCCAGCTAGACTGCCGTATGAGCAAAACCACCTAACAAAACATGATAAGGAGTTATTTGAATGGTATTGTATAGTTTAAGGTACACAATATCCGATTTCGTAGACTACCTGCACTAGTAAAAAAAAGCTTCTATTCTCGGCTGCCAATCCCTCTTTATTCCCGGTTACGCAAGCCGGGAATAGGAGTTCGGGAATAAAGGGTTAGTAGTCGGGAATAAAAGTGGATCCTGACTAAAAAGGTAGCCACGCCAGCGCCTGGGCTGACCCCTTTATTCACGATTGGTATTATCAACCGGGACTAAAGGGTCTTTTTTTTCTTTTCCTACTTATTTCAATTGATGATTCTTTTTTGTTTTAATTTGGTTTTTGAATACGCATTATTCGCTGCAAAGTAATATGCGTATACGCACGCGTACTATAAAGTTTTCGCTCGATCAATGCACGCAAGCAACACAAGTAAAAGTAAACTAAAATATAATATTACATTTCATCGTCACATGTAAAGTTTGCATTAATTGTACATTTCATCATCACATGTTCTTTGGATCAATAAGAAATTTGGCTTTCATCATCACATATTTGGGTCATAGTAAAACTCGCCGCCGAGAGTTAAGACCTGATCATTCAGAAATCCACCTATTGTCTCTTGGATTGCTTTGAGATGGTGTGTGTCCAGGGTTTTTTTTTTTCCTTCAACCAACGAGTCTTCAATTTGAGATATGAGATAAAGAAAAAGTATATATATATATATATATATATATATATATATATATATATATATATATATATATATATATATATGTATGTATCAAGAATAATGATAAATAAATTGTATCTATCACGAGTATACATTAATTGATATATATATATACACATTTCATACATACATAATTTCATACATATATACATTAATACACATATCGTCAATATAATTCATAAATATAATAAATATAATATATATATATCGCCGGTTTAGAATTAATGGAGTGTTGGCGACGGGCGGTGGTGGACAGCGGCGCTGGATCGAGGCACGGGGGCTCCTGGGCGGGCGCGGCGTCGTCGGGGCTACTCCGGCGAGGTGTGGGTGGGCGTCGGGATGCCCTCCGGTGAGGAAGAAGGCGCGGCGTTGGGCCGGGGTGGCCCGGGAAAGCGAAATCGGCGGCGGCGTGGCGCGCGCGCGGCGTCGGGGGCAGCCAGGGGCTCCTCCTTGAGGGGCGTGGCGTCGGGGCTACTCCGGCGAGGTGGGCGGGCGTCGGGGTGCCCTCCTGTGAGGAAGGCGGTGTCGGGGGTGGCCGGGAAGGCGAAATCGGCGGCGGCGTGGCGCGCACGCAGCGTCGGGGGTGGCCAGAGGCTCCTCGGTGAGGGGCGCGGCGTCGGGGCTACTCCGACGAGGTGGGCGAGCCTCGGGGTGCCCTCGGTGAGGAAGGCGGCGTCGGGGGTGGCCTGGGGAGGGGAATCGGCGGCGGCGGAGCTCTGGGGACGCGCTGAAGACGAAGATGATCGATGAGGAGGAAGAGAGAATGGAGGCGGCAGGTATATAGGAGAGGGACCTTTAGTCCCGGCTCCATCCGTCGCCCGGGACTAGAGCACCTTTAGTCCCGGCTCCTGCCACCAGCCAGGACTAAAGGGGGACCTTTAGTCCCGGCTGTTGGAAGGAGCCGGGACTAAAGGATTTTTTGGCGGGCCGCCAAATGCAGCCCACCTTTAGTCCCAGCTGGTGGCAGGAGCCAGGACTAAAGGTGGGCTACATTTTCATTTTCCGCCAACTTTTAAGCAGATCAGTTTATTTTATATATGTTTTGTATTTAAATGTTTAAGTCTTATTATTTGCGCAGTAAATTCAATACTAGGCATAATTTTTTTAGAAAAAGTAATAAACTTTATTTTCATTTACTGCACAAAAAAAATATGTGACCTAAACTATTGTGTTTTTTATTATAAATGTTGAGCATAATGCAACTAATACTCACTATTTTCGTTAATGCAAAAATGTAGACTTTAATTGAAATTATTAAATTTATTGGTTTTCGACAGGAAATTAGTTTTCATGTAATTGTAACGTAAATCTTTAGGTTCTTCATTAATCATTGTATAATTAATCGGTGAGTTCGGGCGGAAATTCAATTAAAGTTAAAAAAGTACCAAACCACATCAGAAAAATCTCAAACTTGGTGGTGGCTACACACAGGGCATTTGTAGTCTTGAGAAAAAGTTTGAGACCAATCCGGCACTGGAAAGCAAATGGACTTCAGAGTCCCAGAGAACCTAGGTGTATAGATAGGGTTCGACCAAAATGTTCTATATACCTCTGTGAAGCACATCGACTCCGCCTATGTTGAAATGGCTTGAAATTTTTTTGGCAGTCATTTACATCCAAAATATGGCCCCACACAAGATCTTAGATTTTTCTGATAATTATTTTTATTATTACATTTTTCTTTGTGCCGCGTGAGACGAAATACGGTGAATTACATATTGAAAACAATATAATTTTGCATCAACCTCCACAAATATTTGTCTCCTAGGGCACAATAGACCATTTGGTAAAGTTTGGCACCATTCCGGATCATTTAGGGGGTGGACCCAGTTCAATGTATAATTAATCGGTGAATTCGCGCGAAAAATTCAATTAAAGTGAAAAAAGTACCAAACCACCTCAGAAAAATCTCAAACTTGGTGGTGGCTACACATAAGGCATTTGAAGTCTTGAGAAAAAGTTTCAGCCCAATCCGGCACTAGAAAGCACATGGACCTCAGAATCCCAGAGAACCTAGGTATATAGATAGGGTTCGACGAAAGGTTCT
>NW_027096343.1:31987-80000 GCF_019320115.1 Miscanthus floridulus | reverse complement strand
GGATCAAAGGGCTGTTATGGAGCTATCTAGTGCTAGTTTAAACAAGTGTGCACCACACCTAACTCATTAGACTCACCTAGGTCAAGCTACCCGTTCATACCCCCTTAATAGTACGACCAAAGGAAAAACAAAGTCCTAAACTACTCTAAGTGTCTCTCCAACTCCAATCGACACTTAGAACTGGTCTATCCTTAACCTTGTCGTCCATCCTTTGAAAACCGAAACGATTTCTATCATAGGGGCATGCCAACCTTGATTGCCCATTCGATCTCCATACCGTGACCTAACTTAGTTGTTTCTGTAAAACACACGTTAGTCACAGTAATCACGTATTGTCATTAATCATCAAAACCCAACTAGAGGCCTAGATGCTTTCACATACAAACTCGATTGCTCTAGCATGCCATGATCTTATCACGCTCGGTGCCGGTGGGCTCCACATGGGCTGTGCGAGCTGGCCACGGGGCTCCAGATGGGCGTGCCTCTCCATATTGGCATCGGCCTGGTCCCCTCCATCGTCGGCATGGCCACCGTGGCCATCTGCGAGCAGATTGAAGCGCCTCGCCGTCGCTGTCTCGTTGTCACGTCGGTGCTCACGCGCTTCGTTGTCGGCCAACCACTCCCGGTGACTCTGTGTCCCAGACCACAGTCCGCACCCCGTCCGGTCGTCGTCCCCTCCTTGCCGTCGCCGCTCCGCGCCATCGCGCAACCACAGCGCGAGGCACGACAGCAGGACGCGGGCGCTCGAGGCCGTGCATGAATGCCTGCTCCGCGGCCATGGCCCACATGGCTAAGCAACAAGCACGACTTACGTCCACGCCATCCACGGCTGGTTCAAGCTGAGACTGACACTGGTCAACGGCGCCGCCGAGGCCTCCCCATGATAGCGGAGCTCGCTGCATTCGTTGACCGGTGGGGGAAGGTGCTCGACCGCGTGCACTGCATAGACGTGCTCAACAGCTGAAGTCGATCAAGAGCACCGCGAGCGTAGCCCGCACGATCCACGTGCTCCAGAGCTACAAGCTGCGGGTGGCGCGGTGCATGATGTAGTACTTTGCTGATCCTTCTTTTTTTTGCGTTTGTACGGTGAGGAGCTAAACGGTTGATTCACGGTGTTTTGCTCCAAATTGTTACAGAAAGCTAGTTTCCGGTAACGGGCGAGTCTTCCAGTGGTATTTTATGTGTCCGACATCTTTCAGTACTATTTTTCGAAAACACAATTCTTTCGGTGCTATAGAGGCCGTTCGCTGGTCTGGAAAGACTAGCCAGCTGCTCCCCTCATAATTTACTGTTCACCAAACCAGTCGAACAGTGTTTTTCTCTTCCAACAAACCAATTAGAACCGTATTTTCAGCCAAGTTTCAGACCAGCGAACGAGGTCATAGAACCAATTTTCCCTAATAATAAACTTGTCGACTTTCCTCTGCAGTCGTTCATCTGAACCTTCCATTTGAGTCGCACAGGCCGATCAAGTACAGCAGCCCGGCCATCTCAACCCAAGGACGCAACGCGAGGTCTCTTGGGCCGTTGGGCGCTCGGTCATTCGTCGTCGCCGTTGTCTTTGTTGCAGATCGGTGCTCCTCTCCCCGGCAGGCCGCCACAGCTCGCCGGCGCTCTCCTCACCGCCACCGAGCACCACCAGGTACGCCCTCCGCTTGATCTTCCCCTCCTGCCGTGCGAAGCCGTGCGAGCAAACTTTAGCGTAGTTCGTAAGTACGCCTTCCCCTTCCTGCTGTGCGAAACCGTGCGTCCAAACCCTATCATAATATTCGTATTCGGATCTGAATCTAATTACAAGTGTATATGCATGTATTACGCCTACTAACTCCGATTGTTTTGCAAAAAATATCCATGTCCTTCACTGGGTCCGCCCCTGCTTGACAGAGCAAACAGAGCAAGGAGATAGGATTAAGAATGGCTGCGCGGAGCAGTTCTATGGCCGCCGAGGATGACTACGAGGTACGTTCCAGTTCTTTCCTCTCTTTCTGGCAGTTGTTCTGTTTCCCCACTTACTATTGCGATTAAAGTGTACTAGTTTAGATATGTGCAGAGTTACGGCCGTATTGAGCAACCGGAAATTGCTAGATGGTGGATGAACAAGTGACATATTTAACTACTATAGGGCAAGATATTTAGGTAGTAAAGTAGAATTGGAGTATCTTTTGTTGTTGGATGAGTTCACCTTTAGTTTTTACTTGTACTTGGGTAGATTTCTCGATTGATGACTTCATTTATACAGATTCCAGGGATACAATTGTCTGAGAAAGTTTAGTAGCTTTGTGCTGTTTTTGGGTGTGATTAGGTTGAATGGAAACAAAAAAAAAATCAATTGTCAACATATTTTTGGGTGATAGTGCAAGCTTTAATGCCTAGGGTACTAGAGTTGGATATGTAGAATTGTATTTCGCAAAAAATAAGAAATATAGAGCAGTATAAATACATACTCCCTCCATTCCAAATTGTAAGTCGTTCGGGCTTTTAGAGATACATAGCTGCTTTTACTAGGTATCTAGGTACATAGCAGACGCTATGTATCTCTAAAAGCCAGAACGACTTACAATTTGCATTGGAGGGAGTATTTGTTTTGAGTTACATTGGACTATGACTAGATCATGATGTTGAATCATCTGGCAGCAGAATAATGGTGTTTTCCAGAGGATGCAAATACCATCCACAGTAACATAGCATTTTTTTGTCACATCCATATAGGTCTAAGTTTACTCTGAATTGAGATTGTATGTGCTCTTATAGTGTTGATGTGATGCAGACTGAACAAAAGAAGCAAGCTGCTGCAGATGTTCTTTTTCACTATTCACAATTTGTTATGGTCTGCATTGGTGAGGATGTTCGCCCTACTGATCTCAGGTTGCATCTTATGAAGGTATATTTATATTTGTTATAATCAAGGATTCAAGGTTGACCTTTGTGGTTCCTCTATCTTGTGAATTTATCATATGCTTTTCTTTTGCTGAGAATTTTTTTTCTCGAACACGCAGGAGAACTGCGTATCATTGCATTAAAAAGAAAAAAAAGGACCCTTACAAAACACCACACACACCCAAAAGGAAACTACAAATCACCTTCCTTCGCGCCAGTAAAAGAAAAGGATACAACTGCAACCTAAAAAAACACACACACCTTACTGAGGCGACTGGGTGAAAAGGTAAAAAATACCTTTAGCCCCAGCCAAACCGCAAACTGTAGCTCCTCACTAGCAAGCAATAAGGCTCTAGCCAAACAAAGAGGTACACCATCAAAAACACATCTATTGTGGTGATTCCAAATGGTCCAAGCCCCAAGAATCACAAGGGAGTTGAGGCCTTTATGCAGTTGTCCTCCAAGGCTCCAACAGGAAGAATAATCTTCTCCCACCAATCATCAAATAACTCTTCTCCAATCCGAGGGGCAAGGATCTGTAGGCCTACTCTGTGGAATAATCTGAACCAAAAATCTCCAGCAAAGGCACAAGAAAGGAGAAGATGGTTTATGGTTTCCTCATCTTGATCACAATGAGGACACCTCTCTGGATGGGGGAGCCCTCGCCTTGCCAGTCGATCGGCCGTCCAACACCTGTCATGAGCTACCAGCCACATGAAGAAAACAATTGTTCCCCTTGTAGATCAATGCTTTGTTCTTGTTAGTTTCCTTCTTATTTATCGCTTGCATGACTATTTGCTGGTCCCGATGTACTTTATGTGTCTAGATACTAAAATTGAGAGGTGCCTCTACATATTTAGTGAGAAAGGGTAAGCGATAACAATGGTTGCTCGGCTAATCCAAGCAAAGGTTAAAAGTATCCCCAAAATCAGTCATCTACGTTTTATAAAACGTTCTGCTTTATCTTCTTGTCATGTGTGCACCTCCTCTCTGTATTTTTTGGTTGTTCATAGACAGGTCTCATAATTTGTACAAAAAGCTGTACCACAATCAATTGAACATATGAAAAGTTTTTTAGTATTCCCATTGTTCCCACCATCTCCATCCTAAGCAACGGCAACTGTTGAATATAACCATTGTTTTAACATACTTGTTGCAACCATAAAATCAACTGGCTATTCTAAGTTGAGAGGTCAAACTATAAATACAGATAACATCCATTTAATCTTGTTTGGTGAGCTATAAAGAGGGGTTTGAGGAGTTGGATTTATTTTGAACCTACATGACAAGCTTGGTGAGCCTTAATTTATTTTGTTTTTCTATCGTACAGATTCTTGCCTGATTCAGTTTTTTCTATGGAACATTTTGCTACTTACTTTGAGTTGTTGGGATCATATCAGTTGCTTTTATGTTGTTTCACTATCAGCAAATGATTTACCTCTTGTCAGATCCCTTCCATTCTTGTCAGTTGGTTTTGTTGCTTGTTTGGGGACCTGAGGCAATTAGCTGATTTGTCTGTTGACCTAACTTTTCCAAACCCAAGTTATGATTTATACTTTGGGTTAATAATTGTTAGCAGTAAGCCAGTAACTCAACATGTACAGATTGAGTCTTAAAAAGGAATAAGAAAAGGAACTATTTGCTAGAAAAACTCTGAGATGATGACCTTGTTCATGCTTCAGTGCAAAAGGTGAGGTGCATGTCATTAGGGTCAGCACGTCAGTGCCGAACATGCTTGTGGCACACTGTCTAGTAATTTAAGCTTCCAGTGCATTTAAACATAATTGGGACGAGTCAGAAATTAAAACTGTCTGGTACTATTGTCAAATTTGTGTGCCTTTTTTTTAGAAAAAGAATACAGAAGTTCCTCAGCTTCTGGTGCATAAGGTGAGGTGCATGTCACTAGTCAGCGCATCAGTGACCAACTCATTGTGTAAACTGCATGATTGGTTTGGGGGTTCCAAGTTGCATGGGTTTTAGTTGGCGTAATGACTATGTAAATTGATATGCAATTTGTTTGGGTAAACAATAAGATTCGACTATGAGTTGTTTTTCTTTCTCTCTTCCTTTCCTATTCTATAATGCAGCATTTTGTTCTTGATACTTTCTGTGATCCATAAGGCTCATATAATGATAACATACATCATTTGCTTTCTCTTTTCCGTAGGAAGTTTCAGGAATGCCCACTTCTCTGAAGGAGCCTCAACAGGCTGCTTCCTCACCGGCTTCCAGTGGCAAACCGTCTTCCTCCGGAACGATGAAAGGCGAAGCTTCATAGATCATTATCCAACTCAGGTCTTCTGCTGTTCCTTATGCGTTGATAAGATTGTATCGTTCGGAACTTCAGATGATGAGGGCATGAGGCCTACTTGCATTATAGGAATGTAAATATGTTAGGAACACTATTCATAGCTGTCTACTGTTCTGCTGCTTTAGCCTCTTTCGTGACAGCCTGCTTCATGTTTGAATCCATTTTTATTCAGGGGGCAGTAACGTAAATGTTGTATTTTTCTTTAAAAAAATGCAAATGCTGTATATAAAGATGGCAGGTGAATATTGTGTTTTGAATAGTCACGTTTGCTTATGGCTAGGCCTAATTGTTTGCTGTGCTAAAAGTTTGATGGGACTGATTGGATCTTTAGGTAATACTTAGTAGTTGTGTAAATACATAGCAACTGACCATAATACCCTTGTCTTTGTCCTCATACTGTACTAGAGGCAACGGGTACCCGAAACCTTGACCCTACTAGGGCGTGTGCATGAGTAAGTTCCTCTATTTGTGAGTTTTTTAATGATTAAAGCTAGATCCTATGGATTTGTGGGCATGGGTCTATGAGCGTATACTCCTGTAAACAGTAAACTCAGTAAACAGTAGACTCATGGGTTTGCTAAAAAAAAAAGTAAACTCATGGGTTCTTTAAACCTGTCGATCATAGCATTTTACTTGCGTAAACCTATATACAAACATCAAATATTATTTTTATATATAGAAAGATACTTGAAATGATGAAATATACCCAAAGACTTAGTCTTAGATAGGAGTGCTTGGAAAACAGCTATTCACTGCTGGGTTTCAACTTTAGCCTATCCCAACTTGAGACTTAAAGGCTTTGTTGTTGTTGTTGTTGTTGTTTGTTGTTGTTGTTGTTGTTGTTGTTGTTGTTGTATATATAGAAAGATACTTACAGAAAAGTATAGAAACGCAAAGAAAAAAGGAAATAGAAAATAACTGTTGAGACGTACTCCCATTAAAAAAGGCTTGTATTTTTGGCATTTTTTTTAAAATAATATTTTTAATGAGTAATTACAAATCTAGAAGCTCTGTTATATAAAAATTTGACACATAGTAACTGGTCGGCCGCTCACTAGCCGATAGGACTACGTGGCAGCTGGCATCCGCCAAAAATGGCCTGTCGTCACCGACAGGGCGACAGGGACCTGTCGGCCTCTGGAGGGCCGACATGATCAGTTGGCCCGTGGGATGCCGACATGTCAGTCACCACGCGGCCGGCACCTCTGTTTCATGCAGTATTCCTTCTTTTCTAGACACAACCATCAACCGATGTGGTACTTTTTGACGAACACAACCATCTCCAGCTAGAATACTCGATGCAAAGGCTAAACAATA
Source organism: Miscanthus floridulus (assembly GCF_019320115.1). Lineage (NCBI taxonomy): Eukaryota > Viridiplantae > Streptophyta > Magnoliopsida > Poales > Poaceae > Miscanthus > Miscanthus floridulus. Next base: position 73,495 of record NW_027096343.1, on the reverse strand, counting down.
TCCTTTTACGTTTTAATTGTCCTTTGCCTCGATGAAGGTGAGGGACTATATTGGAGCGTTGCCTCCATTATAAAAGTGCGCACCAGGGGCGGATCTACAGTAGTAGCATGGGGGTACAGCTGTCCCCCCAAAATTTCTGAAAAAAATCAAGTATATATATTCTTTAATATCTTGTATATGTATAATACTCTTTCTAGGCCCAGCTGCAGCCCATTTTCAAACGTACAGCAGCCCATTTCCAAACATATTGACGTATAATAAGCACTTTGCCGATCTGCCGAATACGAAACGACGCGTCACAGCGATACAACTCCTTCCTCAACCCCGCCCGCCGCCGCTGCAAAGACGGAAACCCTCGTCGTCGTCGTTCGGTCGTTGTCTGACGGCCGTCCGGCTGGCTGAGGCGCTGCTTGCCTGCTTCCGATTTCCGACCTTTCCTCCGGCCGTCTGCCCGTCCTACACGCTACGCCAATATGCCCAGGAACTGCCAAACTGACAAGTTGCAAAGGGTAAAAATTCAATCTTGTTCTATTGCGATCACTGATCAATCATTTTTTACCGGAATATTCCCATCAATAATGAGTTCTAGTTTGCGGAATCCCTCTTCTAATTTGACCGATTATTGCAGACTGCAGAACATCAAGGATCAAGTAGCATGAAGAGGAATAACAATCTTGCATCTCTATGGAATGCTCATGCTCAGAAACAGAAAGCACAAAAGGTGTCTTCTTCCACTCCAAATCAACTAATTATTCATGATCAGCAAGTAGGACCTGAAATTCCTTGTGAGGAAGAAATACATGAGACACAGGAGATGGAAGATCAAGAAGCAAGACCTGAAAATCCTAGTGACGAAGAAATACACGAGGAACAAGAGACAAAAGAGGGAATTTATGATGTTGATCGTCTTCCCCATGATCCTGGAAAGAGGATCCCCATCATCCAATATTCTGCCAATGAGCAAGATGCAGTGAGAAGAGGATATATTGCAAAAGGGCTATGCCAGCCAAGGACATATAATTTTCCACAGCGACAAATTGGTGGTAAGCGTCGCTTTCTGATTAGATGGTTTGACAAGTATGATTGGCTTGAGTACAGTGTGGAAAAGGATGCTGCCTTCTGCTTTGTTTGTTATTTGTTTGCGGATACAACGAATTATGTTGGTGGTGATGCTTTTGTGAATAGTGGGTTTAGAAAATGGAACCAGCCTGCAAAACTTGACTTGCATGTTGGAAGCATTACAAGCACCCACAATGAAGCTCTTGAGAAATTTACTAATTTCATTAGGCCAAGAGCATCAATAGCAAGTACTTACATTAAGCACACCACAGAAGAAAAAGTTAAATATAAGGCGCGCTTAACCTACTCAATTGGTTGTCTGAGGTTTCTTTTGCGTCAAGGGCTGTCTTGTCGGGGACATGATGAAAGTGACACATCTAGCAATATGGGGAATTTTAAGGAACTCTAAAAATGGTTGGGTGAAATATTTGAAGATGTTAGAAAGGTTACAGGACAGAATGCTCCCAAGAATTGTCAGATGACTGCCCATTCTATACAAACAGATATCATTAACTGTTGTGCCAAAGAAACTAGCAAACTTATTATTGAAGATCTTAGAGATGACTACTTTTCTATACTTGCTGATGAATCTAGTGATGTTTACCAAAAGGAACAGTTAGCTCTTTGCATAAGGTATGTTGACAAAAAAGGGAGGGTTACAGAAAGATTCCTTGGTATTGTTCATGTTCAGGATACTACTTCTTCAACACTAAAAGATGCAATAGTGTCTCTTCTTATGGAGCACAAATTGACATTATCTAAATGTCGTGGTCAAGGATATGATGGAGCTAGTAACATGAAGGGGGAAATCAATGGGCTGAAAACAAAAATCATGGATGAATCTCCTTCAGCATACTATATTCATTGCTTTGCGCACCAACTCCAATTGACTCTTGTTGCTGTTGCCAAACAAAATGATGACAGTGTCGCATTTTTTGATTGTGTCACAAATATTTTGAATGTTGTTGGGATTTCTTGTAGAAAGCATCACATGCTTAGAGAAGCCTAGGCATAGGAGGTTTTGGAAGCTTTAGAACAGGGTGAAATTGAAACAGGACAAGGTTTAAATCAAGAGATGGGTCTGGGTAGGCCAGGAGATACTCGATGGGGAACTCACTACAAGACTATTTCTCGTATTATTGCTATGTATCCCACACTCCGAAAAGTTCTTGGAAAGATCTCAAAAGATAAATCTCAATCTGAGCGTATAAAAGCTCAAAATTGCTTGACAGTAATTGAGTCATTTGACTTTATATTCATGGCACACTGATTGCTGACCATATTTGGATATACTGATGAGTTATGCAAGGCTTTGCAAAAAAGGGATCAAGACATTATTAATGCTATTGAACTTGTTGAGATGACTAAGTTCCATTTGCAAGTGTTGCGAGAGGACAATGAATGGGAAACCTTTCTGAAGGATGTCACATCTTTTTGTGTTAAACATCGAGTCAAGGTTCCTGATATGGATGGTTTTTATGTGCCTGTGGGGAGACCAAAACGTTACTTTGTGAAAGTAAAGAATCTTCATCGGTTTCATGTTGAAATGTTTCTAAGTGTCATTGATATGCAACTCCAAGAGCTCAATAGCAGGTTTGATAATATATCTTGCTTATTATTTTATTATTGTTCAGCTTTTTTGTTTTTTCCTTTCGTAATAATTTATTTTCTCCTTACTGGGGCAGGTTTGATGAAGTTAATACAGAGCTTCTTGTTTGCATGGCTGCTCTAAATCCAGCTAATTCATTTGCTGCTTTTGATAAAGATAAACTTATGAAACTTGCAAAGTTTTATCCTCAAGATTTTACAAGTACAGATTTGGTCCAACTTTCTTCGCAGCTTAATATGTTTATTGTTGATGTGCGAAACGACACAAGGTTTCAACAAGTGAAGAATCTTAATGAGCTATCTATCAAACTAGTTGAGACAAAGAAGCATGATCGTTTTAAACAGGTTTATTTATTGCTGAAATTGGTCCTCATCCTTTCCGTAGCTACTGCAAGTGTTGAGAGTCTTTTCAGGAATGAACTATGTGAAGACCAAGCTTCGGAATAAGATGGGTGATCAATACTTAAATGATTGTTTGGTCACATTTATTGAGCGTGACTTTTTTCGACGTGTAAGCAATGAAGATATCATTAAACGCGTGAAGCTTTAGCTGGAAACTTGTATTAGTATATTAGAATTATGGAAAGTTGAAAACATGTAACTTATCACAACTATTTTATCATCGTTTAGTGATCTAATTATGTCGTGTCCATGTTCGTTGACTATATCGTTTTCGTCCGTACCCCCATGATTGAAATCCTAGATCCGCCACTGGTGCGCACATTAGTTTATTAGTTCGCATTACAAATCCAAGAGTACATTAGTTCGCATGCATATATCCATGCTAGCATTCTAGAAGTACTCCTAAAACTAAATCTAGCTAATAAACTAAACTAACAAAATCTAACTAAACTAAAAAACTAAACTAACAAAACCTACTAAACTAATAAACTAAACTAACTAAAAAAAAGAAAAACCGTACCTGAGAAGCCTCCACGGGGCCGGCGTTGGCTAGTGGCCCGCCGATAGGGTCCTGTCGGCCTATCAGTTGCCGATACGGCCCTTACCAGCTAGCCAAAGGTCAACAGCATAGATTTATAATTAATCATTAAAAATATTATTTAAAAAATCATTTTTGGGCCACCATATACCACGCGCAGGTAGCTTCTGGGCACTCGATGCTCTGCGCGCGCAGATAGCTTCTGAGCACTCGATGCTCTGCGTGTTGCCGAGTGGGCTGGATAATACACACGACGATATTTAGAATCGCTAACGCTTGCTCGTTTAATTTTAGACGCACTTGATTGGCCTGATAATCCCGTTCTTTGTTAGTCCATCACTGGCTTTGTTTATACATGCTACGCATGCCATAATATATTCTCTGTCATATATGGTGCGACCTGATGAGTGATGATATATATATATATATATAAGACTTGCTAAAATTATGATTTTTTTTTTCGGACGATGGTTATTTTATATATTTATATTAAATTATAGTTTTAGCTCGTTGCAATTTATATAGACATAATCTATAATTTCCGGTTCTAAGAATAAAAACTCGTTAGACAAAACCGTAAATCCGACAAAATCTAGCATATGTTGGTACAAAGACAATTACCAATTTACGATTGGTTCTATAGTCAGATAAGAACAAAAAATTATTTTCTTATGATACAAGGACAAACAATAACCATAAAAATAATAATTTATTTGTACTAGTTGATTGTATAAAAGCGTTGTCTAAAATGATCTTAAAATTCAGGTATCTGAAATACAGAAAAAAATTAAATAATAGATAAAGCTACGGAAAAAATTTGGGATTGCATAAGGCGCAGTTTGTCCTACACTCCTTCAACGTCCTATAGCAATACTCATTCCGGCTTGCATCCGGGCAGCAGTAGCATTTCTCCAGGTGAGGACTGAAGTAATCGCACCTGACCTCAGTGCAAAAAATGATGATAACCTGCGCGGAGTTGACAGAGCGACGACCTATGGAATTTTTGTGTTCATCAATATGAGCAGTATGAATCATATATCTATATTGATTTTTTTTTTAAAACTTATAACGATAAGAAGACAGGGTGGCCATGTATACGTACACTGTGTTGGCAATGCCAAGGATCCAATGAGCAAGGTGAAAAGGAACATGGCCTTCACGCTTTTGTCCATCGTATTCATCACTGAGGATCAGTGTTGGTTTGGACACGAGCACTGAGGAGCAAGAGCGAAGGGGCTTCTCGCCAATATATAACCAGCGCGGTAGCAAACATTTGTAATTTGCAACGAGTTATGGGCAGCGATAAATGACATTTTCACCGCTGGCCATGCATTCTCTCTCCTTTTCTTTTTAGATAATGATGCATTCTCTCTCCTACCCATGCAAAGTGGGCTGTCAAATAAATTCTGAAACTAATTAAACTGAAAGTCTACTGGTGTTCACGTGTCTTGGTTCGGCCGGATGGGGTTTGGGCTTCACGTGTGCTCTTGGGCTTACTTTGCTTGTGCTTTGAGGGCTGTCGTCCTGGCCCAAACGAAACGAGAGAGAGGGACACGTGCAAACGGACAAGAGCAAAGTCAGACTTCCACCGAAGAGTAAACGCGAGAAGGAAAAACCACATTCAGAGTGTAACAACACGGATTATGCTGCTACAGATAGTGTCTGGATTACGAATTTAGATGGTAATAGAGTGCATACAAGAACGATAAATGGAATTTGTCGCCGCCGGTGAACTCGAGTCGCAGCTCGCCACCATCTACTACCGGCGCGTTCCCAGACAAGTTTGAGTTCGCTACGGGTTCACATCTTAAACGAGTTCGCTTACAGCTGTTTCCAACGGCACATCACCAAACGCAGCTGGGCTTGGGCTTCTTCTACTTCTTCCAGCTTGGGCCGTGGAACTTTGGATTGGGCTTCCTAGCGCGCTTGTTCCTTTTCCCTTCTGGGCTTGCAGGTACCTTGCGCACTATGACATTTCCCCTTCATTAGCAACGGCTTGTCCCCAAGCCGTGAACTCTGGGAACAGCCGAATGATTTCATCTTCTTCCTCCCAAGTAGCCAACTCAGCAGGAGAATTCTTCCACTTGATCAACAATTGATAACTTTGATGAGCCTTGTTGTGGACATGACGGTCCAATACCATTTCTAGAGTTTGCATGGCTGAAGGTTCTTCAGGTAATGGAGAAAACTGAATTGGTGCAGAGCCAATTACCTTCTTGAGAAGCGAGACATAGAATACCAGATGAACCTTAGAATGATCGGGTAACTCGAGTTTATAAGCAACTTGGCCAACTCTGGACTCCACTTCATAGGGTCCAAAATAACGATAACCCAGTTTAGTGCAAACTCTGGAAGCCACCGAGCATAAGGCTGTATCTTGAGACAGACTAGATCTCCAACTGAAAGCTGGCGATCCACTCTATGTTTATTAGCTTGAGTCTTCATTTTCTGTTGTGCTCGAAGTAACTGTTGATGCAGAAGGGCAGTAATAGAATGTCTCTGTTTGAGCCAATCATCCAGTTCAGGAATGACACAATCTTGTTAAAAACAATGAGGATCTCTAGCAGTAGATCTAGTGTTTTCTTACTTTGAATACGGGATGAACAGAGAGGAAAGATCGGAGAGATAAAGAGAAAGGTGTGGGTGATGAACCAGAGCCCTCGGAGGGAGTCGCAGAGCCGGCCATCGCAGGTTCGGTGATGGAGGCAGCACACGGGCAGCGACGGGCGGAGTAGAGGTGGCACGAACGTCGATGCAGTGCAGACTGATGGCGTAGCAGTGGCGACGGCGAAGTCAATGGAGCTTCCCGTCGCTGGCTGCGCGCCCTCTTAGATCGGTCTAGGGTTTGTCGGTGGGTTTGCGGCTTACGGCGAACCTCGTGCTTTGAGCCGCCGGCCCCCACCTCTTTATATAGCGCAGTGCGACGGGAGCCCACCAACCATGTAGGGTTGGGCGCCCCCGATCAGGGCGCGTGACCAAGGCCCAATAAGCCGTTGGGCTTATTGGTTAGGAGATCAATCTAACATTCTCCCCCTTGATCTCACTATTACTTTTATCTTTAAACTTTAAACCTGAATCCTTTTATCCTTACTCATTTCTTCACAGATGATACATAGAGCATGTCTCATCGTCACGGTCAATCGCCGATAGATTTAACAGCTACAATGCACGTCTCTGATCTGAAATAGTTACTTTAACTTTTGGGCCCTTTATAGTCCAGGAATCATAGGCTTTCCCTTAAACCCATGCCGGCTACATGTTCTCTGAACACGTTGGGTGGTAAGCCTTTTGTAAGCGGATCCGCGAGCATCTTTTCGGTACTTATATGCTCAAGACTTATCATTTGATCCCGGACTTTATCCTTCACAACATAATACTTTATGTCAATGTGTTTGGCAGCACCACTTGACCTATTGTTGTGAGCATACTGTACTGCTGGATTATTATCGCAGTATAACTTCAGTGGTTTATTGATGTCGTCAACCACCTTCAAACCGGGTATGAACTTCTTTAGCCAGTTCACCTGCCCCGTTGCCTCATAACATGCTACAAACTCGGCATACATTGTGGACGATGTAGTGACGGTTTGCTTTGAGCTTTTCCATGAAATAGCTCCCCCTGCGAGAGTAAACACATATCCAGACGTAGATTTTCTATTATCTCCCGTATAATCAGAATCTGAATATCCCACTATATGGAGTGAATCAGATCTTCTATACGTCATCATGAGGCCTTTCGTTCCTTGCAAATAACGCAAGACTTTCTTTACCAATTTCCAGTGTTCTATTCCAGGATTGCTCTGGAATCTGCCAAGTAACCCGGTAACAAATGCCAAGTCAGGGCGCGTACACACTTGAGCATATTGCAAGCTTCCGACAGCTGAAGCATATGGAACCACTTTCATTTGATCGATCTCATATTGGTTCCTGGGGCATTGAAAATCCCCATATCTGTCGCCCTTGACTATAGGAGCAGGTGAGGGACTACATTTGTGCATACTGAATTTCTTTAAGACTTTTTCTATGTATGCCTTTTGTGACAGTTCTAATACCCCTTTACTTCTATCTCGGTGAATCTCGATCCCTAGAACGAACGAAGCTTCACCAAGATCTTTCATATCAAACTTTGAGGACAAAAACTTCTTTGTTTTCAGCAGTAGACTGACATCACTACTAGCAAGTAAGATATCATCCACATACAGGACAAGGAAGATAAACTTCCCATTCTTAAACTTTGCATAGACACAATTGTCCTCAACATTATCTTTAAACCCAAAATTCTTTATTGTCTGATCAAACTTCAAGTACCACTGTCTTGAAGCTTGTTTTAATCCATAAATAGATTTCTTTAGGCGGCATCCCAAACGTTCTTTTTCTTCCATGACAAAACCTTTCGGTTGTGCCATGTAAACATTTTCCTCTAAGTCTCCGTTGAGAAATGCCGTCTTTACATCCATCTGATGTAATTCCAAATCGTAATGTGCCACTAATGCCATTATGATTCTGAAGGAATCCTTACATGAGACTGGAGAAAAGGTCTCATTGTAATCAATCCATTCTCTTTGTGTAAAGCCTTTTGCCACAAGTCGGGCTTTATATCTCTCTATATTCCCTTGAGAGTCAAGTTTTGTTTTGTAGACCCATTTACAGCCTACTGTTTTGGCTCCTTTAGGAATTATCTCCAAATCCTAAACTTTATTTGCATTCATTGATCTCATCTCATCTTCCATGGCCTCAAGCCACTTTGATGAATGATCACTTTTCATTGCTTCTTCAAATGAGGTGGGATCATCCTCCATTTGAAATTCTTCAGTGTTGTACACTTCATAATCAGTAGGAATAGCTGATTTTCTAACTCTTTGAGACCTTCTAGGGGCCTCCTCAATTGGCACATTTTCTGTTTGAGGCTGTTGTTGCTCCCCCTCATGTGTGGCAATAGGTTCTATAGGATCCTGAGGCACAGGTTCCTCATCATCATTCATTATTGCCACAGGCGGGATAACAACAGGTGCTGGCACCACAGTGTCTTGTACTGTAGGTGCAGCAACAGCAGGTAGTGAGAAAAATGGCTCATGAATGATCGGAGTGGGTGCATACACCCGCTTCTCTTCAAGGTCAATTTCTCGAGCTACCATGCTCCCCCTTATCATTTCATCCTCTAGGAAGACAGCGTGTCTCGTTTCCACAAACTTCGTATGTCTGTTAGGACAGTAGAAACGAAAACCTTTTGACTTTTCTAGGTAGCCAATGAAATGGCAACTCACTATTTTGGGATCTAGCTTCCCAATGTTTAGATTAAAAACTTTAGCCTCAGCAGGGCTTCCCCACACACGCAAGTGGTTAAGTGAGGGTACTCTTCCTGTCCACAACTCATATGGTGTTTTGGGCACCGACTTACTTGGTACTCTATTGAGAATATGAATGGCGGTTTTTAACGCCTCCATCCACAGACTCGTGGGTAAAGTGGAGTAACTTATCATACTACGCACCATATCCATCAGGGTACGGTTACGCCTTTCAGCTACTCCATTCTGCTGAGGTTCGCCCGGTGTTGAATACTGGGCGACTATACCATTCTCCTGTAAGAACCTTGCAAAAGGTCCAGGAACTTGTCCATGTGGGGTATGCCGACCGTAGTACTCTCCTCCACGGTCAGACCTGACTATCTTAATCTTTAAATCATGCTGATTTTCAACTTCTACTTTAAATATTTTAAATTTATCCAACGCTTCTGTTCTTTCTTTAATTGGATAAATGTAGCCAAACCGAGAGTAATCGTCTGTGAATGTTATGAATGAATCATAACCATCCACACTTTTCACAGGAAAAGGACCACATATGTCTGTGTGAATAATCTGTAGAATTCCTGCGCTTCGTTTGACATCTTTCTTAATTTTCTTTACATACTTTCCTTTTATGCAATCTCTACATTGTTCTAACTCTGAGAGCTCTAATGGAGGAAGAATATCATTCTTAACTAGTCTTTCTATTCTCTCCCTCGAAATATGGCCTAAACGACAGTGCCATAATTTCGACAACGCATCTTGAGCTCTCTTTCGTTTTCTGTTTCCATTGTTCGATGAGGATACATTTTTATTCACATCACATACGGAATTAACATTTTCACGAAGTGATAACAAATAAAGCTCGTCTTGTCGGAAGGCAAGACCAATACATTTATTATTAAACAATATCTGACATTTGCCATTTCCAAAATGGCAATCATAACCATCATGGTCCAACTTTGATACACTAATCAAATTTCTTTGCAAAGAAGGTACATAAAGAACATCTCTAAGAATAATTATGAAGCCATCAGCAAGCTCTAACGGAAGATCACCAACGGCCTCAACATCTGCTTGTTCTCCATTTGCGACTTTAATGAAACTTTCGCTTCTTTGCAAAGTTCTCATCGAACGGAATCCCTGTAATGAATTAGCAACATGAATAGTTGCACCTGAATCAATCCACCAAGTAGATTTTGAAAACTTTACATACAAGGATTCATTTACGAACGTAATAATGTTCTCACCTTTATTCTTCATTATCATCTTTAAGAAATCAGGACAATTCTTTTTATAATGCCCCGTCTTCTTGCAGTGGAGACACTGGTCTTTAGCCACTGGGAATTGCTGGTTCTGAGACTGTTGCATGGGACCTTTTCCAGATGATTTGGAGGAAAAACTGTTATTATAGTTCTTTTTCTTATCTTTTAGGTAGTTGACAGAACCACCTTGTGAAACTTTTATTCTTTCCTCCTCCTGCACACACATGGCAATGAGCTTTTCTAAATCCTATTTTTCAGGCTGTATGTTGTAATTAACAACAAAAGTGTCAAATTCTTTGGGCAAAGAAGCAAAAATCAAATGAATAAGGAACTCATCCTTGAGTGCCAAATCCATTGGTTTGAGCTTAGATGCCAGATTGCTCATTCTCAGTATGTGCTCTCTAATGCCACTGCCACCACCAGAGTACCTTTCTGTAACCAGCTGCTTGATCAGCTGGGTTGCATATGTCTTTAAAGAGCCAGTGAACTGACTCTTTATTCTATCTAGGTACTCTGTGACCGTGTCACAGTCTGGAATTGAGCCCACAATGGCAGGCTCAATCGTGTTCTTTATCACTGCCAAACACTTCTTATTGGCAGTGACCCATTTCCTATGCTCAAGGTCATAGGACATCTTTATGGGAGCAAAATCTCGCTCTCTGTTCTGCCATGCAGCATCAGTCTCATCTGTCTCCCTCACCGGTGCCACAGGTTCTTTGGGACACGGTGTGGTGACAACCCAGTCCACCTCAGCGAGGATAAAGGCCAAATCTATCTTTTTCTTCCACTCAATATAGTTATCACCTTTTAGAGTGGGGATCTCTTTGATACAACTCATCAAGTTGTATCCTCCTGAAAACACAATTCAAATAGTGTGAGAACAGAAAAAAAAACAACAATAATTGCATGCCTTAGTTTAACGTTGGTCAAAATTAAAACATACAATTATTTTATACATTAAATCTACATCACCGTTGGACAGAAATAGAAATAATGCATAATCATTAAAATTATAATATTGTTATTAACAACGTTGGTCAGAAAATAAAAATATCATAATCAACTCATATTTATCTCTTGGCTCTTAAAATCAAATTCTCCCGTTGGTTCGAATTTAATTAAAAGTCCATAATTACTTTAAATACGCAGCGGAAACATCAATCAATAATTTCATAATGTTTTTCAGAAGCATTTAAACTGTACATATACACTCTCTGTAAAATATATTGCGTTGGTTCAATATTGTACAGAGATATATCCGCAAAACTTTACAAAATTCATTCAAGTGCTTCTGAAAATAAACTTAAATGAAAAACTGTTACTATTTCATTTGAGCCGTAGGCCAACGTAGTGGTCCAGCTACCAAAACCGGCCCGCGGCCAGGCTTCACGCCGCTTCCTGGCCTTAACCTGGGCCTGGGCCGTGCAAAACCCCTTTGGGCCGATTTTACCCGCAAGCCCAGCGAGCGGCGGAGCGATCTTGTCCGTCCGGTTCGATCCGACGGTCCAGCGTTCATTTCGGGAGATTAAAAACCCCCTTCCGCCTGCCGTCTGCCCTGAACCCTAGTTCATTTTCCCGTCGCCACTCTTCCAGCCAAAACCACGGCAGCGGTGGCGGCGGGTTTCCGATGGAGGCCGGCCGGCGTCCAGACCTCGCCGGAGGTCCTGCCCGGCTCCCCTTGCCCTCTTTTCACTCTCCGGCTTTTCTTTCTCAAGCACACCGAGCCAAAACTGCGGCGGCCACGACCGGAGGAGACGACGGCGCCGCCGCGGGACCTTTCGCCGGCGCGCGCGCTCGCCCATGGCTGAGCGCGGCGCCGTCGAACGGCCTCTCGACGATGCCCTGAGCCCTCTCGCCGATGTCGGCGTCCCGACGACGAGCGGCGGCTCGCTGATCTGTCCCGTGTGGCGTCCATGCGCCGGCGGTGGTGACGGGAAGGGAGATCCCAGGTAGGAAATAACCCTTGCCAAACCGTCCTTTTTTTTTTCTTGATTTCGGGATCACAGTTAGGGTTAGGGTTGCAGGGTGTTCTTTCCCGATCCGAACCTTTAACTTTTCTCAGATCCGAAGGGGGTTAGGTTTCAACCGAAAACTATGTCGGCCGAAGCCCTCTAGATCCGCACTGGATCTCTCTTTCTTGATCCGATTCAAAATTGGACCAACATCTTTGGGTTCCTTTCGATTGTATTTACTGATCTAGATCCACGTACTAGATAGACTGGCTCCGATGCCATTGTTAAAAACAATGAGGATCTCTAGCAGTAGATCTAGTGTTTTCTTACTTTGAATACGGGATGAACAGAGAGGAAAGATCGGAGAGATAAAGAGAAAGGTGTGGGTGATGAACCTGAGCCCTCGGAGGGAGTCGCAGAGCCGGCCATCGCAGGTTCGGTGATGGAGGCAGCACACGGGCAGCGACGGGCGGAGTAGAGGTGGCACGAACGTCGATGCAGTGCAGACTGATGGCATAGCAGTGGCGACGGCGAAGTCAATGGAGCTTCCCGTCGCTGGCTGCGCGCCCTGTTAGATCGGTCTAGGGTTTGTCGGTGGGTTTGCGGCTTACGGCGAACCTCGTGCTTTGAGCCGCCGGCCCCCACCTCTTTATATAGCGCAGTGCGACGGGGGCCCACCAACCATGTAGGGTTGGGCGCCCCCGATCAGGGCGCGTGACCAAGGCCCAATAAGCCGTTGGGCTTATTGGTTAGGAGATCAATCTAACAAATCTTGCTCAGGATCAATGCCAAAGTGCTGTGGTGGATGACCATACAATATTTCAAAGGGTGTATGAGTAAGAGCAGAATGATAGTAGGTATTATACCAGAACTCAGCGAGGTGAAGCCATTGAGACCATTTTGCAGGAGCAGAATGAATAAAGCATCTGAGATAAGCCTGAATGCATTGATTAACTCGTTCAATTTGACCATCACTCTGTGGATGATATGCTGAACTCATACACAAACTGGTGCCTGACAGTTTAAACAACTCTTTCCACAAAAGGCTGGTGAATATTTTATCTCTGTCTGAAACAATAGCTTGAGGCATTCCATGCAACTTATATACATGTTCCATATAGAGCTTCGCTATCTGGAGATCAGAGAAAGGATGTTTCACCTTAATGAAATGAGAATACTCGGAGAATTTATCAACAATCACCAAGATGCAGTTGTATTGATCTGAAGAGGGCAAGCCTTCAATGAATTCCATAGTTACCACCTTCCAGGCCTGATCAGGAACAAACAACGGTTGGAGGCGACCAGGATAAGGCACATGCTCAGACTTTGCTTGTTGACAAATTTCTGAATTGTATCCTTCATGTGAGACCAATAAAAGAGCTTCCTAACTCTGTGATATGTAACAAGAAATCCAGAATGTCCTCCTATGGGACTGGCATGTAACTGCTCAATAACAGTCTGTTGAATGTCATCAGAATGACCCAACCATATAGCACCTTTGTACTTTATAATACCCTGATCTAGAGAGAAATGGCCTTGTGGTGACTGTAAAGCTAAAGATTGGAAGAGCTTTTGAGCAGCTGGTTGATCCTTATAGCTATCCTGAATAGATTGTAACCAAGTTGGTAAGACAGCAGACAAGGCAGACAAGATTCCAGTACTATGATTCATCCTAGAAAGAGCATCTGCAGCACAATTGGTAGAGCCCTTTTTGTACAAGATTTTATACTGAAACCCCATGAGCTTAGTCATGGCTTTTTTTGCTGCCAATAAGAATTGAGTTTCTGATCTTGTAAATGAATCAGACTACGTCGATCTGTTAGTATAGTGAACTCAGCAGGCATAAGATAAGCTTTCCATTGATCAACTGCAAGAAGAATGGTCAAACTCTCTTTTTCATAAGTTGACAAGCCCTCAGTTCTGGGGCCTAATGCTTTGCTGACAAAAGCAATAGGGTGCCCATCTTGTTACAAGACTGCTCCAATTCCATGATCAGATGCATCAGTCTCAATGACAAATGGTTTATGAAAATCAAGAATGGCTAAGATAGGAGCAGTAATAAGAGCTGTCTTGAGTAGTTGAAATGCCTCCTCAGTAACATTAGTCCACACAAAAATAGTCCCCTTTTTAAGCAACTCGGTAAGGGGCTTTGCCAACATACCAAAATTCTTGACAAAGCGTCTGTAGTATCTAGCTAGACCCAAAAAACTTCTCAATTCCTTGAGATTAGATGGTGTAGGCCAATTCTTTACATCAGATACATTAGAAGGATCAGTGGAAACACCTGCAGTGCTTAAAACATGGCCCAGATAGTGAAGTTTCTGTTGAGCAAAGGTACACTTGGAAAGCCTCACTTTCAACTAATGCTCGTGTAACAGTTGAAACACCATCTTCACATGATTGACATGTTCTTCAAAGGTCTTACTGTAGATGAGAATATCATCTATGAAAACAACCACACATTTCCTGAGTAATGATGATAGAAAATAATTCATGACAGACTAAAATGTTGCTGGAGCTCCTGTAAGACCATAAGGCATTATCATATACTCAAAGTGGCCATGATGAGTTTGAAAAGCAGTTTTATGCTAATCAGCTTCTTCAACCATAATTTGATGAAACCCAGATCTGAGGTCCAAGGTTGTGAACCATTGAGCTCCTTAAAGTTCCTCAAACAATTCCTCAATAATAGGTAAAGGAAATTTGTTTTTCACTGTATAAGCATTTAATCTTCTATAATCTACACACATCCTCCATTCACCAGATTTCTTCTTGACTAGTAATGCAGGTGAGGCAAAAGGGCTTGTACTCTTTTTAATCATATTGGACTTGAGTAATTGAGTGACTTGCTTTTCAATCTCATCCTTCTAAAAGGGGGTATATCTATATGGTTTTAACCTGAATGGCTGAGCACCAGGAATCAAAGGAATAGTATGAGTCAAAGCCCTGGATGGTGGAGTTCCTGTTGGTTCAAAAAATAAATCTGGCAACTAAGACACCAACTGTGTAATTGTAGTAGGGACTTCAGATGTAACCTCAGCATCAGGTTTAACTGCATACACCTCAACAACACCCCAAATTGCATCTGATTTAGTCATGGCTGATAACTGATTCACAGTAACCTCAGGACAAGAGACAGGATCATCATTAATACCAGATAATTTGACTGTACTGCCTTCATGAATAAAACTGAGCCACTTATGTTTCCATTCAATCTGCATAGGGCTATGTGTCTCAAGCCATTCCATACCCAGTATAGCATCATAACAAGTAAGTGGCAAAATCTTGAAAGTAGTAGTAAAGAGATGACCCTGAACTGACCAAGAGCAATTTACTACTTCATGAGTACACAACAAAGTAGCACAATTAGCTACCTTAACTATCATTGATTTAGCTAAGAGAGTCCATGGAGAGCTGAGAAGCCAGATGCTGTCTTATGAAGTTATGGGAACTTCTAGAATCAACCAAAATAATTGAAGGCAAATTCTAGACAAATGCAGGAAACTTCAGAGTATGAGCAGCGGTAGTACCTCTGACTGCATGTTCAGACAAGGCCAAGAGTTCATCATCATCATCAGACTCTGACTGAGCAGCAGATGTAGATGGGGATTCTGCTAAAAGTTGCCACACTTCCTCCACCAGATGCAAAGGAATAGACGCCTGACACTTGTGTTGTGGTCCCTACTTTGCACCACACTTAAAATACGACCCTCTTGCCTTGCGGTAATTCAGAAGAGAGTTCAACTTCTCATCAATAGGAGGCTTGGAAGCTAAAGTCACAGGATTCTCTTGAGCATTTGCTTTGACAGAATTCCTAGTTGAGAAATAAGAATGTTTACTGAAGGGCTTGTTCTGTCCCCCAGAAGAGTCTAGCTTCTTGTACCCAATGTGTGCAAGTGTGTTTTCTATCAATGGCTCAAGATCACATCATATGGATTGGATGGCCCACAAATGAAGAAACCGACGTGACAACATGGTCCCACCTGCATATACCCCTCAAGGAACAAGCTAAGAGGCCCCACATGTCATAGGGGGGGTCGGCCGAACCCCCTATGGTCGGTCGACCACTCACTTGCACCCACCGACCTCCAGCATGGAGGCAAGCACAAAAGCACATCGAGGCTTGATGTTGGCCCTTGATTCAATGGCGGTTTCATCCAAAGGCTACGAAGATATGTCACATGGATCCATGGACCCACATAAAAAGCACTATAAATACCCCCTACCCCACACACTCTCATTCATGACACAAAGATGGAAACTTGTAACACCTCTGGTGTTACGAGCTTGCTTAGCACCTACGTTAAGGTCAACGAAAAACAATTTATATAAACAAAAATAAAATATAACTTGTGTGTAGCACTTAAGTAAAGATGATGAGCAAGTGGTGTAGTTGAAAATGCAACTTTAATTTTTGAAAACAAATGTTGTTAACTAGTGTTCTTGAGAGCTCAAAAATCGAATCCAAAATTTAAACTAGAACTTTCTGTTGAATCGACAAGAAATTGTACTTAGGTTACGAACGTCATTTTTGGTGAGTTATATTAAGCAAAATAGTTAAATAATACTTAAATGTTTTGCTCCGATGGGTTAGTATGTAGTATGGACTATTGAGTGAAATATTCATTGGTTGAAATTAATAAGGTTTAGACATATTAAAAAAATTACAACAAAAGTGCTAATGGTTGTTAGTTCTAACTGAATCTTGCCCTCTTCTATGTCTGGAAATGATAGTAGACCATGCCGTTTTGACACTCAAATTCTAACCAAAATGTTTAAACACTAACTACATGTTCTCGTACTGTTGATTGCCTCTAAGTGAGTACTTGAGCATGGCTTAGGTGGTAGTGGTGTTGGGTGTCACGATACCCTCGCAAAAATTGTCCGAACCTCATTAAAATGTGTCAAAGTCGTGTCGTTGGCGCTCTGTTCACGAACTTATGTTCAGAGCGACGAGCTCACATTGGCATCCATCTACCTCCTTCCTTGGTAGTCCTCTGGTCATGGCAATGGCGTTGCTAGGTCGTTGGCAATATGGACTTTACGATAGGGGTGTTAGTTGAACCTCAACTGTGATCATTAGTGACTTTTGCTACGCTTTGAAATGTGTGCACGTCACCTAGGGCAGCCATTTAGACTGGGTTCCCGGTCATCGCGGGCACAACGTGGTGGCGCCAGGGTCACATCGCGACTAAGCCATGGTGGCCGGCCCGCGTGTGCGCTAGGCCCATGCCGCGCTGCGCCCAGGTCTTGCGTGGCGCGACCCGGCTGGCAGTGGTCTGGTCACCCGGCCACGGTGTGTGCACGCCAATGCCAGCCACCGAGCCGTGCGCGGGGCCATGGCGGAGTTGCGACTGTCACCGCCTTGCCATCATGGCGCTCGCCCCTCCTTTCATCCTACCTACCGCGTCGAGTCTTTGGACGTGTGTCATCGCCGCCGCGCCTCGATCGATGACCCTGGCCACTATGGTGATGAGATGTTTCCCTACCTTGCTCGCTAGCTGATGCTGGTGAGCCCCGCTCGGGTCTTGCCGCCCATTCAAGCGCGTCACACCAAGCCCATGAACCATCACCTGTGCGCACGTGTTCGAGCTACTGCCATCAAATGGAGCCGCCCCGTCTTAATCCGCTCCCCACGCTCGGGTGCACTCTCCACGACATAACCATGGCTAGAGCTTCGCCTTTCCACCCTCTATTTTGCCTAGCTCAGGGCTTCACAGTTCGATTCCTCATACCAGTAGGTGGCATAAGAAGGCAACTAGGCGTCCCATCTTCCCCATGCCCAGTCGAGAGCTACCGACCGCCAATTTAGCATTTTGCTCGCCGCCGGCCATGGGCGCCGCCGCAGCTAGTGGATCGAGGGTAAGTCCCAATCCGTGGGGAAAGAACCCAATTGGTGGCATTTCTGGACTCTTGTAGATCCACTGAAGCTGGTGCTCATGATAGGTTGGCTTGGTTTCTTTGTCGTGGGTGCGGTGACGCAATAGTGCTGTGCTTGGAGAACCGTCGCCCGCTCGGTCGCACATGGCCAGACCACCCCAGCGCTCCCCTGTTTCAACCGTCATTGGAGCATGAACCACGGTGAGCTACTAATGCTTCTCCGCCACCTTTACCCTTCTGAGAGTGCGTAGGTTCGTCGAAACAGGCACGCCGCCGCCGTGGATAGCCGCACACCGCTCTCGCTCCTGACAGTACGCCGCTGAGTTCCCAAGCACCATCCATGCTTGTGGGTTTAGCCGTAGATGGTGGTCGGCCCTTTATTCCTGTCGTAGTGGGTCTAGCTCGCCCGACGTAACCGCCGTTGTCGTCGGTGTGCCGCGTCGTCGCGCGCAGGTACGCCGGGGACCGCCTCGTTGTGAAGGTAACATGTTCTAAGGTCCTTAATGTAAAACACGTCTCTCGTGCAATAGTGATCAGAGGCACCGTGTAATAACCGGTTAGTCCAGGGGTTCTTTTGCAAAACATGAGCGCATGCGTGAGCCTTCTGGTCATGAGCCACACTGGGCCGTCCGCGTGGCCACCCCCGCGCTGGGCTGCTGGGCCGATTAAGTCGCCACCGGCCCTTTTCTTTTATAAAGCATTTCCTAAATTAGTTTCTAAAACCAAACTTGTAAATTCAATAGTAATTTGTGTAGTTGACCAAAAATTATGAGACTAATTTTGTTCAGTTCCTAAAATCATGATCTACCTGTTAGTGTATTTTGTTCACATAGTTTCATGGAAATTTCAAGAGTAATCTAATTAATTATAAGCACTTAATATTGTGAAAACATCAACTTGTAGGAATTATTGTGAGGAATTGGTAGTAGTGTTGGCTCTGGAATTTTTATAGAAAATTCCTAACATTATTAGGTGCTCACTATAATTTTTTTAGCTCCATAATAATTAGTTTGCTATGGTAGCTAAATGAGCCATAGTTCCAAAATATATATTTAATCAATAAAATGCCGAAACACCTTGGGATTGTAGAACTAAAACATTTTTTGGAAACAAAGCCTTACTTGATGACGTGGATACATAGACTAGTACGTTAGTCATTAGAGCTAGCTCATTAGCTTACGAGGCGTAATCGTATTCTTAGAGTTGCGGTTGTCGTTGGTTAATTATATTTTCCGCGTTGCGTCTACGTATATCATAATAGGGACAACGATGGATCGTGGAGTCAACCAGAAAAGCAGAAAAGATAGAGCCTTGGTGATCGTGTCGCCCCGATGGAATGCTAATCCTTGGTTATATTTTGCCCAGACAAGCCCCGGTGCATAACCTCTATTATTCTACACTTTATCTTATGCTTGTGCATTAAGTTTATATATATCCTTATCCTATGAATCCTACTAGTATGTCAGGATCATGTAGATTGCTATGCTAAAGGATTTCGGTAGAAGTCGAGTGATTACCTATCACCCACGAGAGATAGGAAATACATTATTGTTCTTATTATCATATAACTATCAAATGGAATATATATGGGTGATAATTAGAGACTGGATGGGACTGTGCTTTAGATTTGGATTTGGACTTGGTTAGGCAACCGAGCGAGGCTCCGGTTGCATTTGTCCCGCTTATGTCGATCAAGGACCGTCCGTTGCTGTGGATGGTAGTTAGGTCATAGATTTATTATCCTAAGCACATACTTGTTTATGGGAGCAAGAAGACTTGTTGCTCTCTTGTCATGGGTTTCGACTCTTTCTGGACCAACTTTCAGGGGTGGGTATTAGGTGGAGGTCTAAGCACCATACTGAGACCGGGTCTCAGGTGTTGGGGCTTAGAGTCCAAGTTTGGACAGGGACCTAGACCCCTTGACAGGAGTGGAATGGATTGGTCTTGTTTGTGCCTGGGGTACAAGCGAAGCGTGTGTTTTGGGGTACCCAGTTGGGATACATTGATTCGCGAATCGCCGTTTCTTTTGAGACGGTACGACTTGGCTATGGTCTAGCATCGTAGTAAGAACCGAAACATGGAAGGTGATAAAATGGTTCTGATTACTTACCACATGATTGAAAGTAGCATAGGTGCTTACCTAGAATGATTAGCTAATTAACTAAAATAACCGCTAAAAACTCTAAACATAAAGATGCACTATTAGTAATGCTTCCTGCAAATGCAAATAACCCACAAGCCAAATAAGCCTTGCATATCCTTGGAGTCTTTTATTTTTCTCCCGTCGGGTAAGTCTTTCTGAGTACAATTGAGTACTTAGGGTTTTATTCCCCCTGTTGCAGGTGACCGATGGATGGTAGACGACTTTTGTGTGTGGAACCCTTCTGGTGGGCTCAACGAGGATTTCCTTACGTTGCTGACGTAGAGTTTATTCAATTTTTCACAAAGTGTTTTTGCAAAAGAAAAGACTTACAGTCTGTTATCATTCCATGTATATAAATGTTCCTCATTTTAGCTCTTAAACTTGTTGTTATATGCATTTCCGCTGAAAGCTCTGATAACATTATTATATTCCGTTGTTATAATCAATTGAGGTAATATTCTGCTACTGTAATAAAGTTATGTAAGAAATGGCTAAAGATTTTGTAAGCTTTATTCTCTCATTTATGATCCTAGCAGAAAATTGTGGATTTTTGAGTTCTTCCTTGGGTGTGCTCGACGAAACGACACGATTTAGTGCACTCTCTTGGGTATTTCGTGTCTAATGGAAGACAAGTACTCTTAAGAGGACATTAGATTAGATGGTTCTGTCACTAAACCGCTCTCTAGAAGCTTAGGCAAAACTACTCTTGTAGTATGCAAATAGGGAGAGAGTGAGAGAAGTCTTCTGGAGAAAGAAATGGGTCTATCGGGAGCAAAACTCTACTCTTGTAATATGCAAATAAGGAATAAGGAGAGAGTGACGAAGTCTTCTGGAGAAAGACCCGGGTCTGTCGGGAATGCTCTTCAAGGTGTACCTCGGTGGATGTGCTCTTCTCATACGTAATACATCCAAGATTCTTTTATAGGCCTTGATGTGTGATCCGCCGCAAGGTGAACTTGTGGAGGATATCATCTCGGTGAGTAGTGTGTTCATTTATTAATCCATATGAAATGTGATCTTTGTTTGTTTATGTCACGCCTCTGAGAGGACCTTCACTGTCTTATTGTGAATGTAATTTTCTAGCTTTTTTCTTTCTTATCAGTTTGGGATCTCATCATGAATGCAGTAGCACCTTCATATTAATTAACCCACAAACTATGTTATTGGCCACAGACCAAGTAAGAGTTTGTAGGCAAGATTTCACTCTTTTTATTACACCAAGTTTGAACCATTTCCAAAAAAATCACTAAGCCTGATTTGGATCTATTCCTGTGTTTTTTCTATAGAAATTAATTGATTTATGTGAAATTCATGTATAATTTCGATAAAATTACTACATTTAAAAGTGACCCAAAACATTTCCTCTTTTTGGCTCACCAACTTGTCCCAACCTTTCGGCTAGTCAGCAGTCCTCTCCCTGTCTCATCTTTTTGTTGCCACATCACTTCCCGCTTCCATCTCCAGCCTAGCCCCCTTGCCCCCGCTTCCATCTCTCTTCTCCTCCGACGCCGTCAGGCTGCCCCTTCCCCGCACCCCTTCCCCGCCGACGCTGGCCCACGCCCCCTCCCCGCACCTGCACGCCCCATCTCCGCGCCCCCTCCCAGCACCAGCACCCCCTTGCCCCCTCCCGCGCACCCGCCCTAGGGTTTCCAGAGGAGCAGCAATGCTGCCGACGAGCGAGGAGCCTTCAGCCTCCAGCGGTCCCGCACCCGGCCCTCGCCTCCACACGCCGACGACGCAAGCTCTCGATGCCCCGCGCCTAGCCCCCAGCGTCCCGCCCCCGCATGCCGATGACGCAGGCTCTCGGCGCCCCGCTCCCGTTCACCTCGCCTGCCCTAGGACTGGATTCGGTCGGCTGAACATGACCTTGCCGACTGCCGCCGCCCTACTCCCAGCTGCCCAGGTATGCTCGCCCCCCTCTCTTCCCTTCCTTCTGGGCCAAAACTGAGCACCCGAACCCTAATTGAGTCACACACCAGGACTGGATTCGGTTTGCTTATACACAGGTTTAGGATTGAAGTTTTCTTTTCTTTTTCAGTTAGTATGCTGTAGTGTCGTGAGATATAAATTGAACATGATATAAGCAGTTTAAAAAATTAGTATGCATGTGTTTGCTTATACACATGTTTAGGATTGAAGTTTTTTTAGAGTGGCAGTTTTAAAAATTTAGGTATCGGGATATCAATTTGTCAACGGATTAGAAATTAAGAATGCAGTTTGTAGGATTTTTTTACATGGTGCTGGTGATGAACATGAAATTTCTAGCAGCAAGTACACATGTTATTTCTTTAATGATCTGTTCTGACTTCCTAGATTATATACTATAGTAAAACTTAATTATTTGTTTTTTATTAGCAAGTACACATGTTATTTCTTATTTGCAGTATGACATGATATGATTTGTGGTAGGTTCTTGCATTTGAACTATGGTTGGATTGATACATGATGTTGTAGAGAAGAATTTAGTTTTCATTGTTGAGTTATCAGTTTGACTTCAGCGTAATGAGATGTGCTAGATTGCTTGTCAAAATATTACTGCATTGTTCTAGCATGCTGACTTGACTATATATTTTTTTATGAAAACTTGTGCTACTTGCTGGACTATGATAGTAAAGTTGTATTACTTGCTGGACTATGATACTTGCTTAACTATATTAGTTGACAGTTTCGATTTAGGTGATTGTCGTCCACACCTAGTTTTTCAAAATCAAGAACCGGAAGCACAAGCAAAAGCTAACTCCTAATATAAATAATACAAAATGCTATTCACCTTATAATTTGAGACTTGAAGGATATACTATCGTTCCTTGAAGTCCATCATAACAAGCTTTGTTTGCCAATCCGTCATTTGCTCTATTTGTTGCTTCTCCACATCATTTTTAAATTTCTCCAGCATCCTAGAAACAACACAAGTACTTATCATGTTTGACATAGAAGCTGGAGGATATTTTGTTCTATGTTTTGTGTTTGGTTTTGATTGGGCTCCATGGCACTTACACTGCATACTTTCAACTGTCTTGATGCTTACTACTTTTAGCACATGCCACTCTGTAACTATCTTGATGCTTACTACTTTTAGCACATGCCAGTGGTTGTCACTGTCTTGATGCTTACTAGCAGTGGTTGTCACTGTCTTGATGCTTACTAGCAGTGGCCGTCAATATCAAATCCTTAGTACTACTGCTACTAATACTTAACTACTACTTAAGCTGTCCTTCCTACTAGTCTGTACTCTTACTCTTACTCTTACTACTACTTCACTACTCTTACTCGTACTACTCTCTATACTACTACTACTGCTCTACTCCTACTCCTATACTACTACTACTCTACTCCTACTCCTATACTACTACTACTCCACTACTACTACTCTACTCCTCCTATACTACTACTACTCCACTACTACTACTACTACTGCTCTACTCTACTACTTTTACTACTACTCCTCTACTCTACTCTACTATCTCTACTACTCTCTACTTTTCTATACTATTACTACTATATAACTACTGCCACTGCTCTATACTACTACTACTCTGTACTACTTAACTACTGCTGCTACTCTATACTACTACTTAACTAATACTTAAGTTGTCCTTGCTACTACTTTATACTCTTACTCTTACTACTACTTCACTACTCTTACACTACTACTCTTACTACTACTCCACTACTCTTTCTATTCCTACTACTCCTCCTCTTACTACTCCTACTACTACTCCTCTTACTACTCCTACTACTCGTCTTACTACTTGCTACTCCTAAGTGGCTGCTGTTG
Organism: Miscanthus floridulus; assembly: GCF_019320115.1. Classification (NCBI taxonomy): domain Eukaryota; kingdom Viridiplantae; phylum Streptophyta; class Magnoliopsida; order Poales; family Poaceae; genus Miscanthus; species Miscanthus floridulus. Next base: position 49,589 of record NW_027096343.1, on the reverse strand, counting down.
CTTTTTTTGCCAAATCTCCCAGGACTCGCCTAGGACTTATTGTCCTGTCTTTTGCCATCAGCTGCTGCACTATGTTTGCTAAACAGCTGTTGGTTTTTTTGCCAAATCTCCCCTCTCCTCTCCTCTCCTCTTCTTTGTTTTGCCGATGATGAAATTGTCTAAGTCCATACATTATATGGAATATGAGCTGATGATCAAGAACTTGTGAGGAACTTGGCATTATTAGCAGCCGCCCCTACATTACCTTCTCCTCTCTTCTCTGTTATGATGCTTTGATGCTCCAAGTTCAAGATCAGATGATGATTGACATGTTTCTGAGTCCTCTACTACTGCTACTACTAGTTTTTTGATATATTGTTGTTTTATAGGACTACTTTGGTTTATAGCCCTTTTTTATTTCTTATACCTTCTCGCGTACCTAAAGCACACTTTCTTGCATCTTTTAGAACAAAGCGCAAAATAATATCATGGACAACAAACAGTGTAGCTCGATGCCTCGAGCATGATGAGCAGCCAACCCTTGAGGAGCAAGCACTAGAGGACCAGCTTACTCAGGAACAGTTCGATAACGAGGTAGAAAAGGATCTAGAAGTGATGCTTACTTAGGAGGAGTGTGACGAGGAGGAAGGCCCCGAAGGAGAGGCTGCTGAAGGCAAAGAAGAAGAGGATGATGATGATGATGACTCAGAAGAGGGATATGAAAGTCCCAATGATCCTTTCCCACCTGAAGCAAGAAGGAGGCCAATGGAGGAAGATTTGGACAAGGATTTTGACCTGAACGAGGAGGTAAGGAAGAAGTCGTAGCTTGTAAATTTTGCTAAAGCTTTAGCTGTGTTACCTCTGCTAACACTTTGACCTGTCCTATATATAGGTCTCTCCTAAAACTCAGAAAAGACGACGTCGACGTCCGTGACATCTCGCTGGACAAGACGGAGTAGAGGAAAGGAGAACAGAGGCAACATCCATAGAGACAGATCATGATGCCTCTGCTCCACAAACTCAAGACACAACCACGACTACCAAGCCTAAGAGGAAACGAGGGGATAGAAAAGGAAATCTATATCCAGATAAGGCTTGCTATGTGATAACGGAGGTTGGGCCAGCAAAGGAGATCCTTGAGCCAAAGGAATTAAGAGGACGATTCCGTAATGCGATCGAGGCCCTAATAAGAGATAAATTAAATCCAGAAATCCCTAACTGGAAAGAGGTACTAGAGAACATAAAGAATGCACTATGGGATAGGCAGTTGAAGGTTAATTTTAGATTTCTGGAGGGTAAGCATGAATTGGTAAAAAAATGCTATTAGGATAATGGGAGAGTCATTCCGACGTTGAAGGTCGGAGCTCAACACGAAGTATATCCAAAAGAGGTTAACTCCCTTCAATGAGTTTGGCAAAATAACTCCTAGTCAATAGGAGAAGCTCATGGCTCAGAAGACTTCACCGGAGGCATTGGAGCTCAGTGCCTGTAACACCGAGCTAGCAAAGAGGAACAAACACCACCATCATCTAGGCCCTGGTGGCTACTATGCTAAGGAAGAGCAGTTTAGAAAGATAGATAAAGAGGCCGTGGCTGCTGGGAATATTGATATGACGAACTTGAAGGTATGCTCAAGGAACTGGATATATGCGAGGAGTACAGAATCATCCGACAGTAATCTTAAGTTTGATAAGTCAGAGACCCAAGAGCGGTATCAAGGATACTGAAACATGCTGAAGACAAAGAGAAGGGCTCATTCAATCCTTCTAGAGAGAGGGACGAGCTTAGCCTTGGCTTGGGAAACAAGGAGCACACATGCCGCACCAGGGGGCTAGGGAAAAGGATGACTTGGAAGCAAGGATTCAAAGAGGATAGGCACATGTACAAGAAACATGGCCGAGATCGGGAGACTAGTCTTGAGCTCCAAGTGAAGGCTCTAGTTGCGAAGGCGCTGGAGGAGCAAGGACTGTCTACGGAGCCACGAATATTAGTGACGCCGCTGGGAGAACTGGCATTAGTTGGCAGCCCTCCAAAAGTTCCTAGCAGCCAAGGTTCCACTATAACCACAACCCTAGTTGATCATATACGAGAACCAACTAGTTGCACCTTGGTGTTTCTCAGCGGCCGACAGAACACTGTGATGGAAGTGGCAATGGGTGTGGCACATCCTCCCGGTGGCTTATACCACAATAATAAGATACCGCCGGACTACACTAGGGTCGAGGTGCATACAGTGAAGCCCGAGTTCATGCAGTGGAGGATAGACTACGCAACTCCCGAGGGGCTGGTGTTACTCGGAGACATTATGGGGCAGTTCATCCTCTGGCACAAACATGACATTATATTGACTGCTTCTTCGCCGCCTCCCCCTCTCCCAAATTTAGAGCGAGTTGTTGAGGTTAGGGAGATATTTTCACCATCTCGTGACCCCACATTTCTAAGATGCCACATTCTTCCCCACCTCCTATTGAGCATGTGCCTGATGAGATGCCACAACCTTCTCCAGCTTGTACCGAGCAAGTGCATCATGAGATGCCACAGTCTTCTCAACAAGCACAACCGATACATGAACAACGAGTGCCTGCTGAAGAAGGTGATGCACAAGAAGATGAGGACATGCCTGAATAGGAACTTCGAAAGAAGATTCCAATCAACATAAGGCCAGTTTATGTTCCGATCAAAGACGTCTCATCGATGTCCAAGTGGTATTCCCATGACCAGTTCAAGCCTGAGAACCAAGTTAAAAAAGTCTCATCACGGGGTTCTGAGGAGGCCGTCACTAGCAAACTCCACCAAATTGCAAAGCAGTATCCAAATGTTGATGCCATCAAATGATCAAAGGATTGTCCAAAAACATATGAAAGAGGCAAGCCCTTCCTACCAAACTGGGACATCCAGTGCCGACCACTTGGAATGAGAAGGTTCCATGACTGATACTTGCGTGTTCTCCCAACGAGCATAGATATCATACAAGCATGCTTTCCCACCGGCACATTTGAAAGCCCAGCCGGGAAAATTGTCTTTGACTTCAATGACATGCAAACATGCTTTCACATGGGAGAAATGGAGATGGATCTAATTTGCACGTGGTGCCTGTAAGTCCTTGTCCTCCCGATATAATATGAATATAATCTTTGAATTTTGTTGTAACTAACCCACGCCGTGATTTGTAGAATACAAGTGCACATTGTCAAACAAATGCCAAGTGTGAAAGCCGGGTATGTAGACCCTCAAGCTATAGCCCAAACAAATTTTAATTACCCTAAACGGTGGACACTAGATGCCAAAGAGCTAGCAGCTGCAAAGACTCTTCGGGAGAAAGAGCGCATCCATAGTGCGAAGCTAAGGGAAGAGTCCCTTAAGGTTGCGGCATACATTACCTTGGCTTTCAAAAATCTCCAACACCACTCTACTATATGGCTACCATATAACTTTGAGTAAGCTCAACTCTATACTTAAAGGTTTGTTCGATATATTTTATTTGATGTAAAAGGGCTTATCTAGTTCTATGATTAAATCCATACAGCAACCATTGGATTTGTATAGACGTCGATGTCGGGAGGAGCATGACATAGGTCTTTGATTCATTAGATAAGGACACGGTGACATACAAAGACTTCATATCGATTCTCAAGATGTATACATATCAACAATCCTCATTACCTTATATGTTTGTATACATACTTGTAACGTTCACTTTTGGATAGTAACAAGTTGTATTTGCTAAAATAATTTAAATATGGCATTTAGGTTCTATGTCACTAATCATCATGGAAGGCATGATCCAGCAAGGAAAGAAAAGTTGGCTATAAAAATACTATGTGCGGTAAGTGTAACTTACTTCTTTAGTACTCCGTTACATGGCTGTCAAAAGCATTACTTAACATTTTCATATGCAAAATACACAGTGCCCCAAGCAGAAGCCTGAGAGTGTACATTGTGGATACTATATATGTTCTATAATGGGTAACACCGTTGTCTACAGGAGACACTCCTTAAGGGTAAGTTTGAACCTCTTCACCCGTAGTATAAAAACTTCGTAAATGGTATGAAATACTAAACCGAAACTTATTTTCTTGTAGTGGAGAGAAGAGAAAGGAATGAAAAGAGACCCATACAAGGATGACCAACTCTTAGAGCTCGTCGACGGCCTTTGCAACTTCATATTGAACCAGATTGTATACGTCAGAGGCGCCTACCATGACCGAGAGTCTGAGTTAGATACAAATCCTCAGTACCAACACCTTCGTGAGACTGAAAGGCTAACTCTAGGACGTTGATAACAATGTGTATGGAATTTATATATTTAATGATGGATTGTATATATTCTTGTGAATTGGATTTGTAATTGTAGTTTATAGAATACTCTTGTGCTTGTAGTCGCGGTTGCGGGGTGTTCGGCAACGCGAACGCTGGTCGCGGGGCGTTCGGCAATGCGAACGCGGTTCGGAACGTTGGTCGCGGGGCGTTCGACAACGCGAACGCGGTTCGGAATGTTGGTCGCGGGACATTCGGCAACGCAAACGCGGTTCGGAACGTTGGTCGTGGGACGTTCGGCAACGCGATTTTGAATTGTAAATTTGTATTTTTTTTACGAGAAAACGTACTGTAGGGACGGTTCTAGATTGAACCGTCCCTACAAATATCTGTTTGTAGGGGCGGCTGGTACTACAACCGCCCCTACAAATATATGATTTATAGAGACCCTTGTGTAGGGGCGGTTGAGCAAATCACCCCTACAACAGATAATCAGCCGTTCCTGTAAATGCTTTTTTTTTTTAGTTGTGGGAGTGCATCCGCGCGACTGCTCTTCGTCCTTGACTCGATCCAGCAGCTGCGTGCTTCACTGAGTGAACGACTAACTTCGAGTAGGGCATCATGACCCAGACCTAGTCTGGTGATGCTAACGGTGCTGCCCCTGCCTCCGGCTCGGGTTCCACAAAGGGTACAAACTAAACTCACCCTAGCGTATATGGTGATGTGTGCTATGAACTTATGGTTAGGATCGGCTGCAACTTGGTTCGGTAGCGGATCTATATATGTGATGAATGGATTGCTCATGTTCATATGTGTCACGTTGTATGTGACGTCGTATTTATGTATTAAATCATACTGTAAAATGACTAAATATTCAACCATTTAAACTATCTTGTTCAGTTGCCATATTGTGCTCAAATGATCGTGCATTCGTGCGATGATAGCTGGATGCCGGGTTAGCCACCTTTCCGGAAGTGCTTTACAGTTCATCTCCAGCACCTGAGCACGACTCGTTTCTGTCACCGTCTGACTTGGTCGCAGATTCCGTTCAACCGAACTGCGGCTATAGACTTGAAGTAAACACATACTATCGCAAAATTTCGGCGACTTCATTAAATCAAATTAAATTAGATCCGGAACCTAGTTCAAATACGTAGCTGATGCTGACACACCCTCACCCGCACAAGGCATCGCCGCAAAGAAAAAGCGTGTGGAATATAATGGTCTCGGTCCCCACTACCTTATTTATCTTCCCCGCTGAGGCGCTGATGCACCACACACCGACGAAGCAAGAACGCACGCACCTCCCATGAGATTCTGAGCGTGTGCATGCCCATCCAAATCCAGTCTCCTCGCCACCCATGGAGCAATCCATGAAGAGCAAGTGAGAAACCCTCCTGCCGTGGTTGATGCAAAACCACTGCTCCTGTGATCTGGGCCTTCGCAAAAGGACTAGCTTCTCAAAAATTTGAGCGCGCGCATTTGGCAGCATCCTCAGCACAGCTACCAGCCTACGACCCACATGGCCTCCGCAGCTTTGCTCCCACGCCTCTTGTTGCTGACCCTCGTCATGTCGCTTGTTGCCGTCGCGGCGGGCGGCGACAACTCCACGGCCGCTGGGCAGATCCGCATAAACTGCGGCGCGTCCGTCTCGGCAACTGACTCGGACGGCCGGGCGTGGGACGGCGACGCCGCCTCCAAGTTCGCGCCGTCCGTGGCCGGCGTCGCGGCCGGCGCGTCCTACGAGGACCCGTCTCTCCCGTCCACTGTCCCGTACATGACGGCGCGCGTGTTCAACTCCAGCTACACGTACTTCTTCCCCACGCGCCCGGACGGGCGCGTGTTCCTCCGCATCTTCTTCTACCCGGCTGCCTACGGCGACCGCGGTGCTGGCGACGCCTTCTTCGGCGTCACGGCGGGCGGCGTCACGCTCCTGCGCGACTTCAACGCGTCCCAGACCGCGCTCGCGCTCGACCAAGCCTACCTCGTGCGCGAGTTCTCCTTGAACGTCAGCGGCAGCCTCGACGTCACCTTCTCCCCATCCTCCTCGTCCACCGGCTCCTCCAACGGCTACTACGCGTTCGTGAACGGCATCGAGATAGTGCCCATGCCGGGCGACATGGTCACGAAGCCCGTGCCGACCTTCGCCAACGGCGGGCGCCCGGACCCGATGCCGATCCGCGCCAACACGGCCTTCCAGACCATGTACAGGCTCAACGTCGGCGGCACGGCCGTGTCCCCCGGCGACGACTCTGGGCTCCTGTACCGCTCGTGGGACGCCGACTCGCCTTACATATTCGGCGCGGCCTTCGGTGTGAGCTACGGCAAGGACAGCAACGTGAGCATCCAGTACTCGCCGTCCGTGCCCCCGTACATCGCGCCGGAGAGCGTGTACGCATCGGCGAGGTCGATGGGCCCGAGCGCGCAGATCAACCTCAACTACAACCTCACGTGGATCCTCCCCGTCGACGCCGGGTTCTACTACATCCTGCGGTTCCACTTCTGCGAGATCCAGTACCCGATCACGAAGGTGAACCAACGAGTGTTTTACATCTACATCAACAACCAGACGGCACAGGAGCAAATGGACGTGATCGCTTGGGGCGGGGGCATCGGCAGGCCGGTGCACACCGACTACCTCGTCGTGACGGCGCCCGGCGCCGGGCAGACGGACCTTTGGGTCGCCCTGCACCCGGAGGTGGACACCAGGCCGGAGTACTACGACGCGGTCCTGAACGGGCTCGAGGTCTTCAAGCTCCAGACGTACAACACCGACAGCCTCGCCGGCCCCAACCCGTCGATCCCTCAGGCGGTGGACGGTGGTCACGCGGTCGCGGTGCAATCCAAGAGGAAGAGCGACGCTTTTGTGGCTGGATGGGCCGCGGCCGCCGGTGGCCTCGTTGCCGTGCTGGTGGGCTGTCTCTTCACCTGGGCTATTTTCTGCAGCCGGAAGGGGAAGGCCGGATCGGATGTCGTCCACGTGCCCGAGCCCGTCCATAAGACACCGGCTCCTGTCCTCCATGGCCCAACAGCCTACGTTTTCTCCGTCACGGCCCAGAAATAATCGTTGTCTTACGGATAAGGACACTGTAACTAACTAGGCCACTTTAATAAGGCCCATATGGAAGGAAGATACGTTTGCAGCCCAAATTTTCTTCTCTGTTCCCTGTTCTTTCAGCTTCATTCCCATGTGTGACGTGCGAATGCGCCGCCTGACAGATCACAAATGTTTCAGGTTAGGTTGCCGCTGCTTTTCGCTCGTCTTGGTGAACAACAAGTTGCTAACAAATCTGGGCGTTTCCGCTTCCGATTCCTCGTCACGGAGTACGCACTTTGCCAGAATTCGTGGTGGACCAACCGAAATGGAAGCTTGGAAGGGTGTTTTCCGTGTAGACCCAGGCAAGAAAGCTGAAAGCCCGTGTCTCGCGACAGCATTCCCGGGTGATGTCAATGTCACGGGGAAATTAGGTCACTTGCGGCACCATCACGGAGATCGCATGGTGTCATCGTGGGCAACCGATGTTTAGACACGTCTGTCTGGTTGGATTTCTCCCAGCAGGAGTTTCAGGTAGCTTGTTATGCTGGTGTAAGTTGCATCATTGGGCTGCCTGAACTGATTAATCGTCACTAGCAGTCCGTGGCACGTCGTCAGGTAATCAACATCTGTGCCAGTCTAATGAGATTTATTTTTTTTAATTTTAACACTTTTTGAAAACTAATTTTAAATCTAACACTATCTGTTTTTTTTCTTCAAAACTAACAATTTTTGCTGCGCCTATTGCCATGGCGCGGCCAAAAGCCTGTGCCGCGTCATGCATGGTGGCGTGGCAGAGGGCTGACGTGGCGACGACCGGAAAGATTGACGGTTGACGTGGTAGGGCCTGCCGCGCCACCCATCTTGGTGGGCAGTGCCGCGCCACGGAGCATGGCGCGGCGGTATCTGCAGGCCCGGTCCTGTCGGTTCAGAGACCTGGAGCGAAGCTAGAAGGTGGGCCCTTTAATACAACTCTAAAAAATTATTCGTTGCCCTAGTTAACATCATATCCGGATCCCGTAAGGATTCCTAAATCCCTGTAATCTAATGAAAAAGATTAGGGTGAAAAGCAAATTAAATCTTAATTAAATATATATACTTGGCATACATCAATCAAAGGAGAGCAATTATTGGGTACCTCCGTACAAAACTTTGGATGTCTTGTCTACGACTGCCCTAGTGCCTGAACGGAGAGTGGGCTGGGCGCTGTCGGCCAGCAGCCGCGCGCTGGTTGCTCCACGACGTAGGGGCGCACGACCGATTGACGATGGCACAAGCACAACGCGCAGTCGCTGGTCGCAGCGGAGCGGCCGCGTGGCAGAAGGGCGAAACTCGATGCGCCGACGCGGAAGCAAAAACAATGGACGTGTTTCACTTTCACATACGTGCCTCTCCGTGTCCTGGGCTCCTGGCTTTCCTATGGGCTATTGGGCTCCTATACCTACAGCTGACATATATGGAGTTGGGGCCCCTTGAACTCGAGGGCCCTGTGCCACCGCACTGCTCGAACCCCCCTAGGGCCAGGGCTGGGTACCTGGACGGTTTAATCGAAACTTTCTACGCCGATAGTGGAAATTAGTCTAGGTATTGTTTGACATAAAACCAATAATGAATTTGTTTCTGTCTTTTGTTGAATCTTTTTCACGGCAGAATAGAGAATTTGATAAGCCAATGATTTTTTTTCGTCTTTCATAATACGGTTAACCACCATGTTAACTAATCAATTATGAAAAATTGGATTGGATTGAAACGAATATTTTTTTAAGAGAACTTATTTTTTGACTTTTTTGGCCCTATATTGTAGGATCGGCAGCGACGCGACCATGGACCCCGACGTCGAGATACCCCGGGACTGCCGTTTCCCGAACTAGTTGCTACTTAATCTCACCGACAGTACTGCCGCGACGCATTGAAACGATTATAAAGCAAATAAATGAAGTCCGTACGCAAGTTGACAAGCTGCCACATAACATATTCATTGGTTTGACATAAGTTCGACATAACATAACCAACTAAGCCTGCAAGTTTCGGACGCCAATATTGATTCGACCTAACAAACTAAGACCTAGGAGTGTAAGGATCCCTCGGACGCCTCTGTCTTTTCGGATTTGTTGGCAATACATTGGAAGTGTAGCCAACGTCGGTGTGGTCGCATCGCCGGTGCGTACGGCTTGTACCCTGCAAGTATATAATATGCATGATTACTTAGAATTCTTTATGATCGTTAGTTCATGTAGCCTACGTATTTAAAGAAACAACCTTTGTTAGTATCTATGAGGTTCCTTGGGTACCAAGTGGGGCACCACCGAGCTGAGACATGTCGATCTCGTCCTGCGGCCAATCGTCCCACTGGTCGTGCTGTCTGTGGAAGTCCGGGGGGTCGTCCTCATCGTCCTCGTCATCCTCGGTTGCAGGGTCCTTCCCAGTACTATGATGTGGTGGTGTATGCACCGCGAAAGTGGCACCTACCACCGGCTGAGAAGAGTTGGCTGGTGTCCTCAAAGATGCTGAAGACGTGCCACCTGATCGCGTCGGGAGTGGCGGTTCCTCATAAGGAGTGTCCATGCAGCTCAGCTTTTGAGCTAGCTTCCTACAGCTCTTCTTCACCTTGTGCATAAATAGACGTTAAAGTTAGTGTATTTCCCAAACGCATATACACTAAAGAAATATTTTTAGAACGGACAAATTTATGTTTACCTCCACAAAAGCCTCGAGAATGCCTGGCCCCTGCCCTCTAGACTCATGAAGCCAAAACGCTGCTTCGTTGGACAACCTCGACAATTGTGTCGTCTGGGTACAGAAACACGGTTGAATAGTTTTAGTATACATACTTAATACTAAATGAATAATAAATTGTACCATTCAAGTATCTTACCACGTATCTTTGTAGCAGAGCTCTCTGTAGATGTGTGTCCTCTCTAGTGGTAACATCGTACACATCCTTGATCACATCTTCCTTCGAGTCCTCATCAATCGCCTCCTCAATGTATGGGGGCTTGATATGTGTCCTCGTAGACCTGTGAAGCCACTGCAGGTACTCGTCGAAGATGTGCTGGTCGTGTGGATGACCCGCATAGACCGGCTATCGTTCCCTGGTCTCCCACAAGTGGATGTGCGCGTTGTGTGTCATGTGCCAATCCTTGGTCTTGTACCTCTTTCTGCAGTCATAACTGCAATAAAACGATGTTAGTTGTACCACACACACATCTAAATTGTAGCTTTGTTATTAATTGATAACGCACCCGTGCAATCCTTGGTTGGTGGAGTAAAGCGGTGGTGGGCAGCCTATCATTCTTCCAAACTGTCTACAGACCCTGATGGGTAAGTGAATCTTGACCACGTGGAAGAAAATAAGAGAGACGTTGCAGCGATACTCCTCTAACTCGTTCCTAGTGATAGGACTGAGATAGTACTGGATCTCTGGAGCATCCCAAGGACACCAATGCACCTTAACATTTCGTAATTGAGTTAGGCTGTGATATAGTGTACATCGAATAAGACATATGTATGATAGTAAAGAGAGCGTAACCTGGTGCTGTGTTAGGACATCGAGACCGTCCGTGTACTCCCTGTACTTGCGCCTCGTATTCCCTCTAACTAACTCTGATTTCATCTAGATATACAGAGTTGTAGGTAGTGTATCCTGCCTGTTCTATTACTGCATTGAACACGATAATGAATTAGCCATTAATAAACTCGTTATATGTAACTATATCGAAGAATATAATGAACCAAAGTACTTACTGGTAAACAAGTATTAAGGGGCCTCCCAACGGGCCATCGTTTCCAACACCAAACCTTGAGTAGGTATGAGCAACCTCCAAGATTCGCATACCCTGAAGTGCGACGACAGGCAACGCATAGCTGTCGATACTTCCATGTCAGGACTGCACCGCCCTAGCTATATGCCGCTATGTTCTCCCACGGCTGGCGTAGTATGTCAAGGAAGATTCAGCTGATGGTGTTGCCCGAGGCGTCTGGGAAGAGGAAAGCACCAAAAAGTGCTAGAGCCACACTCGAGCGAACCTGTCAATCTGAGCCTCCTCAGCCTGTGAGTCTAAGTAATCAAAGCGCTCTGTGATCCAGGACGATGAAACACCAGAACTTTTCCTGAAATTGACCAAAGAAAATAAGACCCAATGATTGTAGGAAAGCAATGCAAGTATTAAATAGCCTTGAAATTCTCACTTATTTTTCTTGGAAGCCTCATCGTCCGGTGGAAGAAAGCCAGTAAACTAAGCCACCAGCTCCCTCCAATGATCATTGTCAACTATCCCTGTCACTAGAAGTCATCCCAACTGAAAGCCAAAAATAGCCTTCACGTCCTGTATGGTCAAGGTCATCTCGCCACAAGGTAGGTGGAACGTGTGGGTCTCAGGCCTCTACCTGTTATAAGAATAGAACGACTGTTAGTTGCCTCAAATTTGTTATAAGAATATTTAAGTACAAATAAGGCACTCGCACCTGTCTACAGCTGTAGTAAGTAGTGCTGGGTCAAGGGGCGGAAGACCGTAGTTGACAACACGGACAAGCTCGAGAAACCGGCACGCCGTATGTACGGCGCGTAACGCTCATCCCATTGGTGCGCCCTGGTGTGCGTGCGGGGCCTCAAAAGAGGCAAGGCCACCTCTGCGTCGTTGTCACTCAAGATGTGTGCTCGTTGTTGGTCGTCGTACTCCACCTCAAGAATAGGGTACAATGGGTGCTGCGTGGAAGAGGGCATCCTATTACAAATTGATAAACAAAGAGTTAGAGTATTCAAATTAACAAAATTCAAATTAACATTATATAGCATTGCAAATTTTGAATTACTTGTTATGTAATACGAATACAATATGAAAGCACATGTATATATTCAAAATAACATTAACAGACATATTAAACAACTTCACTAAAAATATAAGCATTTGACGAAACTTCATACTACAACACACAACCTCAAACCTAAAAACTAAATAACTAAATAACGAAGTATAAACTAAATAAAAAATACCTAACTATCCAAACTATACTACAACACATAACCTCAAACCTAAAACCTACCTATCTAAATCACAAACAAATTTACTAACCTAACTATCCTAAATCACTAACTATACTAAATCACCAACTATCCTAAATCACTAACTATCATAAATCAATAACAATCATAAAACCCTAACTATTCTAAATCACTAACTATCCTAAATCACTAATTATCCTAAATCAATAATAATCAAAATAGCATGAAATCGAGAGGGGGTACCTTGGTAGGAGTGGGCGGCCTCGACGCGCCGGTGTTCGTGGCGCGGCCAGCGCGGATATTGCGTGGCCGGAGTGGGCCGGCGGGGCGCGTGCGGGCACTGTGGCGGCGGGACGCTGCGTGGCGGCGAGCGGGCGGACGGGCGCTGCGGCGGGCGGGCGGGATGGCGTGCGTGCGGGCGGGTGGGCTCGCTCGTGATATTTATCTGGCCCACCCGCGCCATGCTCCGTGGTGCGGCACTACCGCGCCAAGATGAGTGGCGCAGCAGGCCCTGTCACGTCAACCATCAACTTTTTCGGTCGTCACCACATCAGCCCCCTGCCGCGCCACCATACATGGCGCGGCACAGGCTTTTGGCCACGCCATGATAATAGGCGCAGTCAAAATGTTAGTTTTAAAGAAAAAAAAAGACAGTGTTAGATTTAAAATTAGTGTCTTGTAGTATTATTAGATTGTTGCTCGTGTCAGTAAGTCGATCCATTTTTACCCGATGTGGTTTACAAGTCACCTGCAACAAAAGGTGAATGCTCTGCGACAAGGAGACTCTGACAGGACCGTTCAAGTGCAACTTTGATGGCGCCACCGCGAGAATTGGAGAGCTACTACTCCATTCGAATGTTTCAGGGCCTGGCATCATCATCATGGTTCATGAGAGCCGACTCCAGTAAGATCGATCGAAAAGGGTCGTGGCCGGACACAGTGCACAAGTGCATCGCATGCTCATCATAACTGAGGCGGCAAAAAGGGCAGCGCCATGAGGCAGGAATTCATCACCAAAGCGCAGGTCCTTTACACCCCTCCCCCCGATACGGCTCTCCGATCCACCTGTAGCCACGACGAGGGAGATGAGATCGGAGAGAAACCCGACCCGGTGCATGCTAAGTGTGCAAGCCAAGCAATCCTTTTTTTTTTCGCGATTCCTTGCGTTGGATTAAAAGGCACGGGCCTATTGATCTTTCGCGCACTAACGAAAGACACCTTCACCTTGTCTCGTGAGCTTGTGCTCCGTACTGGGGGCAAATTTCTTTGCAGTTTGGGCTAAGAACAGAGGCATATGGTTGTAGCAGACTGTCAGTCATCAGTAACTCTGAAACTGGTTAGCTTGCTTCGAGAACAGGAATACTAAGCTGGTTAACAAAGTCTCAAAACAGGGCTACTTAATAGCACCAACAGTCTCTCATCCCAGGGCATAGAAAGCAGTTTTGATTCCTTTTGACGCCTATCAATTGTCAACTACCAGTACTGCTAATCTACTGATTACTGATCAGTACAAAAATCAATACTGCTCTCATCTGCACGGCCTGTGTACATGTGCTGCCGCCGGTGGATCCAAGTGACTAAATGCAGAGCTAATGATGGATCTCCGACTCATTTCTAGAAATGCCACACGCGCATCTGTCATGATGTAGAGTCACCTCCATCGTTTTCCTTCTCTCCCTCTAGCTCTAGGTCAGAGATGTTCTTGCAATTGTCAGATGATGGCACGTCATTACTCAATACTCATCATAAGGATGCAAGTGGCCCACGAACTGCGACGTGTTTTACAGAGTATATATATACTTGTATTGCACACGCAAATGAATATTTGGTGGCATTACAGCATGTAGTACGATGACAAGTCGACAATACGCGCGAGCACGCGGTGGCGCTTTACGCTACCTATTGGTACGTCTCCGGATCCGACGGTTTTTATAGCTAGGCTTCCGCTAATGCTGTAGTTTGGTGCGATACGTACCTACAGCCGTAATGCTGTCGATCTGAAATCTGATCGATTGTTTTGCGATGGATTCGGTCGGATTGATGGCTCCATGTACTGCAATCAATGCTCGTCGGTCACTGCGGCACTTCCATCTCCCTCGATGCATGGATGTGCTAGCATTCATTAGTTATATGGGATGGATTATACAGGAGTAGGAGTAGTTGTTAAGAAAGAGTAGAGATCAGTTTTACGCAATTACACAATCGGGCCTTGTCTGTTCAGTGTAGCTGTGCAGTTGCGGAGTGCAGAGGTGGATTGGTTGACACGGCTGACCTCCATTCCGGCAGCTTGGGATCGGACATCGGAGTGACTGACCGAGCTGAGCACACCCGGCAAGCAAGGGCGGCAACCACTATTACTCCCGCGCGCGCGCCGGCCTCTGTTTCCGCACCACCGCACCGTGCCACGCACTCCAAAGAACCGCGCGAATAAAAGCCGCGGCACCCCCTGTCCCGGGTCTCGCGGTGAAACCCATGGTCCCTGTCTAGGCAGCTAAGCCTCGGTCGCCATGTCCTCCTCCCCGTCTCTACAGCCGCCTCCCGCCGGTGCAGTCGGCGACACCTCCCCCTACTCCGCGTCCTCGTCCTTCCTCCCTCGTTCATGATCATCGCCGCGCTGCTCGCCTTCGTGTTCCTCGCCTCCGTCTCCATCCACCTCCTGCTCCGCTTCCTCTCCGACCGCTCGTCGTCGTCGCCGTCTGGACCTCCGCTCCCGCGGACCCACCGCGACGAGGCGGCAAGCTCGGTGGGGAGTACGACGGACGCGTCCGTGGCGAGGCCTGCCGTTTCCACGGCTGCTCCAGCCGACGCAGGGAAGAAGGAGGCGACGGCGGGCGACGACGAGAAGCAGCGGCTGATCGACTCGCTGCCGCTGTTCACGATGGCGTCGGCGCTGGCGGCGCTCCCAAGAGCTCGCCCGACTGCGCCGTCTGCCTGTCGCCGTTCACGCCCGACGCCGAGCTGCGGCTGCTGCCCGCGTGCCGCCACGCGTTCCACGCCGCCTGCGTCGACCGCCTGGCTGCGCACCACGCCGTCCTGCCCGCTCTGCCGTGCCGCCGTCGTCGCGCTCCCGCACCCCTCGCTCTCCGCCATGCTCGCCGCCGCCGCCGCGCAGGCGCAGCGGCCGCCGTCGTCGCCGAGGACCAGGGACCCGCGGTCCGGGTCGAGTTTCCTCGTCGAGATCGGCACCGTCAGCAGCAGCCGCGGCTCGCCCGCGGCGCCCAGCGGCGGCGGCGGCGGCGGGGACAGGAACAGGAACAGCAGCCGCACCTACTCGCTCGGCTCCTTCGACTACCAAATCGACGAGGAGGTGGAAGCCGTGGTGTCCCGCGTCGCGCGCATCACCGCGAGGGAATCCAGCACCGTCAAGGAGGAGAAGCCTTCGGCCGAGGAGGCGTCGGCACCGGCGCCGGCGCCACCGCCTCCCGGCGGGACGGTGGTCGAGGCGGCGGATCCTCGCGCGGGTGGCTGCGGGAGTACGTGGACCGGCTGGCGTCGTCCGCCTACACGTTCTCGGAGCGGTGGAGCTCGCGCTGGAGCCAGGGGCAGCAGAGGCCAGCAGCAGCGGCAGCAGGAAGAGCCGTGGCTGTGGGACGCGGAGGCCGCGGACATGTCGGCGGCGCCGGGGTCCGACGAGGAGGAGGAGACGGCGTTCATGGTGATGTACCGCTGGATTGCCGGGGTGTAAACGTAGTCGAGTTGAGGTGATCCAAATGTTTTGGAACCTCCTGTCGACTGTGATGCATGGCGTGGTAGGCGTGAGCAGCAGCAGTGAGAGTATCAGCATCTGCACATAGTTCATGGATATCCTCGGAGTTCGCATTTTGGAACGCCGAGGAGATAAGAAGACGCCAAGAAAAACGGTTACGAGAATGTGCTTTGTCCGTTGGTTATTGTAGCATAACTGTAGAAGTAAGTACTTTTGTTTGGTTCGTTGCGTTTTCCCATTTCCAAGGATGTTTGGATGTGGCTGTCTTGCACTTTGCGAGTGGACCGTGTTGGTTTGTCACTACTCACAACGAGGCAGTTACACACTCGCAAATGCCAGCATGGACTGCATGGCAGGTTTACTAGACTGGGGAATTGGGAATGTGAGAGAAAGGAATGGATCTATTTCTACTCCAAAGCTGAGGGAAGGAAATCAAATCCAAATCCTTTGTCGATTATGCAGGTTGTCTTACACAGCGAAGATTGATACTCGGGGAGAGTATCAGGCGTATCCACCGTGTAGTATCGCAATCTAGGCCGCTGAACGTGGAAGACAGGAAGAGGCAATGCGATGACAGAGGGTGATCAGGCTGGCCGGTGCGTGCGACAGTGTGACTGTGACCTCGCGACGGCATGGATTACAATACACCTCACTTTTCCCTCCCTTCCAGACTTGTACGCCTACAGATCTTTGCGTGCATGATACAACACCAACACACGAACTACGTACGGGCCTCTGTCTGATTCAGATTGTCAAAAGATCTCTTTTAATAGGAGTACATAGCGTCGCTGCTGAAACAGGCATCGTCTCGTATGACTGTCACGACTCATGAGCAGACATTGCACAAAAACGGATCTGTGCAATTCATGCCTATTCCCAGGTGAGTCCAGCGCATTCGGACACGAGAGCCGCTTGCCGCCACGCGCACCGCGCGAATGAGCGGCGGCGGCACCATTGAAAGCAGTAAGCAGAGCTGGGGCTGAGCGCCCTCACCCATTTCCCGTGCAGCTAGCAGAGCGGCGACCTGGGGGCAAAGGCAGTCCTCCAACCGCGTCCCTGCCGGCGGTGCCCCTGCCATGAGCACAGCAGGCGGCAGTGGATGTGGTTTGGTCACCAACTGTACCCGATCATGACGAGGGCGGCGCGCGGCATGCCCCTGCAATCGTGGTCAAAGCCACGACACGGGCGCTGCTTTTGGCAGCGAGGCAACGGCCAGCGCCCCCCGCCCGTATGGTTTGTTTGGTGCAACGATTCCGGCGGAGCCCTTGTCACTTGCTAGTGCTAGTTTTCACGCCCACCGTCGCGTTTAGCTTACCAATACCATTTTGGTAGGCGGAGAGCACTAGACTTGCACAACTGCTCCGTACAAGATTTTGTTGGTCTGACCACTCACGCGACATTGGTACAGGTAGTTAGTACTGGAGCTCCAGGCTAGCAGGTGGCGAAAACCGACGAGTCCAAAAACGGGCGTTTCACCTCTAGAAATGCTGAACGTTTCATGAATCAAATTTTAGGCACTTCTGATGCGAGAGAGCACGCCTAATCCATGCATACGTATCCGTGCCTGATACACTCAGAGTTTCTTCGTTCTAAAGTTTAGTTTAAATCAAGAATGCCCATCTGG
>NW_027096343.1:0-24350 GCF_019320115.1 Miscanthus floridulus | reverse complement strand
CCTGCGGCCAACGTCCGGTCGCACCGGAGCCAGCGTCCGGTCAGTGTTTTGACCCTCCATTCACTTCCAACTTCTGAACATATGTGAATGAAGTTTGCTCCAAAAGATCTTAGGCATTCATAGGAGCTACCTAGAGCTAGTTTTAACAAGTGTGCACCACACCTAACTCACTAGACTCAACTAGGTCAAGCTACCCGTTCATACCCCCCTTCATAGTACGGCCAAAGGAAAAACAAAGTCCTAAACTACTCTAAGTGTCTCTCCAACTTCAATCGACACTTAGAACTAGCTATCCTTAACCTTGTCGTCCATCCTTTGAAAACCGAAACGATTTCCATCGTAGGGGCATGACAACCTCAATTGCCCAATCGATCTCTATTACCATGACCTAACTTAATTGTCTCTACAAAACACACGTTAGTCATAGTAATCTTGTATTGACATTAATCACCGAAATCCAACTAGGGGCCTAGATGCTTTCAGTCATCCTCAATGAAAATGTTGTCACCCATCTCTTCATCACCTGCACGTTCAAAGACAAAAATAGAAGAGGGCATGGTTTCGTCGAAGGTGACTTCACAAGTCTCCACGACACGGTTAGTCTCAAGATTAAGCACACGGTACGCATGTGAATGAGAAGCGTAACCGAGGAATATACCATCCGAAGATCTAGATTCAAACTTGTCAAGATTACCTTGCTTAAGAATGAAGCACCTGCAACCGAAGACTCGAAAATGACTCACCTTGGGTGGACGCCCAAACCGCAACTCGTAGGCTGTCTTCTTTAAGAAAGCACGAAGAAAAATGCGGTTTGAAACATGGCAGGCAGTGTTGATGGCTTCGGCCCAGTAACGCCTAGGATTCCTATGCTCATCGAGCATCGTCCTGGCCATTTCAACCAAAGTCCGATTTTTGCGCTCAACAACACCATTCTGCTGAGGGATATAGGGCAAAGAAAACTGATGTTCAAGACCCAAGGAAGCACAAAAGGTGTCAAACTGAGAGTTTTTGAACTCAGTGCCATTGTCACTGCGGATAGCTCATATGGCATTCTTTGGTAACTCAGTTTGCAACCTCAAGATCAAGTCACGAGCATGAGAAAATGCTTTGTCCTTGCCCTCCATGAAAAACACCCAAGAATAACAAGAAAAATCATCCACGATCACAAGAACGTACCACTTTCCTCCCTCTGACCGAACCCGAGCCGGACCAACAGTGTCCATATGGAGTAGCTCACCGGGTCTCATGGTCATGACCTGAGTCACTGGAGGATGGGAAGCAGCCACCATCTTTCCATGGCGATAGGGATGGCATACCAGATCCTTCTCAAACTTAAGTTTGGGCAATCCTCGGATCATGTTAAGAGAACTCAACCTCACTAGGAGATCGAAGCTCAAGTGACCAAGTCTCCTATGCCACTTCCACAAATCAGAAGAAGATCCGGCAACCAAACAGCGAGAAGAACCGAAAGACTGAGAGAAATCAGCTCTAAAAACTCGGCCAAAAGGAACGATCTGACAAACTAGATGTCCCTGAGAATCAAGCACACGAGAAAGTCCAGTCTTAAAGCGCACCTCAAACCCATCTTGAAGGAGTTGCGAAAGAGAGAGCAAATTGAAATGCAGGCTTGAAACCAAAGCAACGTCCTTCAAGATAAAAGACTCATTGACCCGAATAGTCCCACGAGACAGCACCTTACCTTTGCTATTGTCCCCAAATGTGATGTACTCCTTGTATTGCATGGGGTCGAGGCTGGAGAACCATTTGGAACTTCCGATCATGTGGCGCGAACAGCCGGAATCAACAAGCCACGTGTTCTCCAGGCCTCCGCTCTGCATCAATAGAAAGACAGGGGGTGAGCAAATAGCACAACACTGGGGTTAGTGAAATGAGGAGAATACCAGTGTTGAGTCATTTGCCCTGGAAAAGTGTTAGGAAAAACACCATACATGCCATGTCCCATTGGAGAGAAGCGATCACCATGTGGGGGAAAACGTGGTCCGCTAGGAGTGTGGGACTGAAAGCCACCATTGCGAGGTCCAGAGTCATATAGATCATGACTTGGGCCACGTCGGGCACGACCACCATGTGGTCTCACCACCTGAGGCCTAGCACCTTGAGGCATTGCACCTCTAGGCCTAACACTATGCCTCTGAACAGGCGGTACATGTATGCCATGGGGAGGATGGTACATGTTCTGGTTGTTCAACTCATACTCGTGCCGCTCATCTCTCTTCCTCCTAAAGCAAAACTCAGCCAAATGACCATCTCTATGGCAATAGTCACAGTGGTACCTCACCTCTCTCTTGGATGGTGGTTGACTCACTCTCTTGTGGATGTGGTTCACTCTCTGAGGCTTTTTGGCTTTAGGAAGGGGTACACTAGAGATGTTGGGTAGAGTATCGAGTGAGTTCCGAAAGTGGTTCGGTTTGGGAACCCAAACTTGCTTGGATGGTGGAGCTTTTGGTGGTTCTTCAAACACACCATCTTTGATCATAGGCTTGGTAGACTCTGGTGGAGGGATCTTGATCAATTTGGGAGTGTTGGTGGGTTTCTCACTTGGGTTCAAACCACTATGTTCACCAACCTTGCCATAGACATGCTCACCCTTCCTACCTATAGCAAAGCCTACTCCCGATGAGTCAGTTCCCCACCTGAACTGGCTCACCATCATGCCCAACTGAGGCTCACTGCACAACACCCAGCTCAAGATGGACCGAAGTTGTGTGTTTTCTTCCTCGGTTCCCATCTTGTCGTGCCTGCAGGACTCAAGCTCCAACACCAAAGCTTCACATCGAACACATGTAGTGGTGGTGCTATCTGAGTTGGCCTTCTCAAACTCAGCAAGTTTGGCAACCTTCTCTGCCAACTCAGATTGCAAACCTGAGCAAGACCTGCATGCATCGAGCAACCCAGAACGAGACTTCAGCTCATCACATTCATCAAGCAAAACAGCATACTTGGATTGCAAGTCAGAGAGGTTAGACATGTGTATAGTGCACTCATCGCACTCCTCCTCCTCTGACACCACTACACCACTCTTGGCAAGCTCCAACTCCTTCAAAGCAACCTCTAGCTAGTCCTTAAACTCTTTTCTCTCGCCTGCAGCACGCTTAAGCAACTTATCTTGACTCATCAATGTATCATTCATAGTATCAAGCTCAAGCATAAGTGAGTCAAGTGTGGGCGGTACCTCATTTTCGTCGTCGTCGACGTCGACGTCCTTTTTGAGCTTTGCTCCACCGTCAACCGCCATAGTGCAAAACCCACCACAGTTTGCACCGGCAACAAAGCAGAGACCGTTGAGCTTGTCCTCGCGCTTCTTCTCGGACTCATCGTCGGTCGAGGGAGAAGAAGAGTGATCATCGTCGGAGTCGTCGTCGAGGTTGCTGAGGGAGGCGAGGAAGGCGTGTTCTTGAGCTTTGGCCTTCCTACGGTACGCCTTCTTGATCGCCTCCTTGTCGAAGCCGCCCTTGGCCTTGTGCTTGCCGGAGGTGTAGTCGCGCTTATCCTTGTGCTTGCCGGAGTCATACTTGTTGGTGAAGGGCTTCTTCTTAGGGCAGTGCGTGACAAAGTGGTCTGGATCTCCACATCCATAGCATCCCTCCTTTGGGCCACCACTACGTCGGCGGTTCAAACGATTGTTGTGAAATCGAGAGAACCGACTGATGACGAGTGCCAACTCATCATCCCCAAGAGACTCCAGCTGCTCCTCTGTGACTGACATCAAGCACGACAAAGAGAAAGAAGCTTGTGAAGGGTTAGTCAATGAACTTGAACCACTACCTGAGACCAAAGCCATGGTTGGTGCAGAAGGATTCTTGAGCTTGGCTTGGGTTTGGTAGTCGATCTCTGTGGACTTGAGCTTGCTGAAAAGCTCGTCGACGGTGAGGGTGTCGTAGTTGGCCGACTCGATGATCGCCGACACCTTCACATCCCATACCTTTCGATCAAGAGCATAGAGAAGCTTGAGCGCCCTCTCATGATCACTATAAGGTAGGTTGGCCTTGTTCGCTTTCATTTTGTTGACAATAGTCTGAAAGCGGGAAAACATGGCATCGATGGACTCGCCATCAAACTGAAAGAAGTTCTCGTACTCACGCTTGTACGTCTCGTAGAGTCTGGTCTTGACCTGTGCGGTCCCCTCGTGATAGCTCTGAAGCCTCACCCAGATCTCTCGAGCTGTAGTACAATCGGAGACACGCTCGAACTCAGAAAGCGAAAGACTCGAGAAAAGCACACTGCGAGCTTTGCTATTTGCGTTGTGCCGATCCTTGTGATCCTGGGTGGTACGGGCCGCAACAGGGAGCACAACGTACGTAGCATCCTCGCAAATTTCCTAGACGAGCCAATCAATCCCCTGGAGATGCGCAAACATACGGATCTTCCAATAAGGATAGTTGGACCCATCAAAGTGCGGTGGTTTGCCGAAACCACGCTCCATGTCGCCTTCGTGGATCACGGACCGATTAAGGTGGAATGATCCTTAACCGGCTCTGATACCAATTGAAAGACCGGAAACGACGACCAGAGGGGGGGGGGGTGAATGGGAGCCTCAAATTTCTTTCGAAATCTTCGACCACTGTCCCAACATCAATCCCCAAAAAGCATACACGAAAGACTTGATGACCACGACCCTAGAGAAGAGTGGATGCTCCCTCAGAACACAGCGGGTCACCACAGAGCAAACGGAACACAGATCGAAGCCCAAACGAGCAAACTCCCAAAAGAAAACAGCACTGCTCCTGCAAATATCGGACACATCCGGTATTATATCGGACACGTCCGGTATTTTCGGACACGTCCGGTATGATCTCGGACACGTCCGGTATTTTCAGCAGCAAGCTGACCAAAAGAGAAAAATCCAAAACCCCGTCAAATGGTGTCCAAAAATCATGAAATTTTAACCATAGCTCTTTAGACACCAAGGGAAGGTCTCCACCAAATTTCAGCTCAAAACTCCAAAGTGAGAAATATTGGATACGTCCTAGATCATATCGGACAGGTCCGGTATGAACGAGCAGTTTCTCGGGAAAAATCAAATCAAGCCATAACTTGATCAAATCAACTCCAAATGATTTGAAACTTTGCACAAGGGTTCACAAGCGAGTAGAAAGGCAACCTCTAAAGGATCATGGCCCGAAACAAACTCTAACTCCGTGAATCGAAGGAATTGAAGAATCCCCCAAAAAATAGGTCAAGAACTTAAATTGCTCGGATCTGCGATCTCGTGAGGAATTAGTGGATTTTCTTCGGTGGAAAGCTTCTACTCATGTCATTGATCGATCCAAGGCAACAAGAACGAACCAAAATCATCCCAAAACGAAGAAACGAGAGGGGAAACAAGAGGGGACAAAAGGAGCTCGTGAAGAACACCAAAATCACATCAAGAACACAACTAAATCATGAATCCCGGAGGGCATACGATGGTTACGGCCACCGATTCCTTCAAAACCAAGTCACAATTTGAGTTGTGGACCTCTCTCATACATGAAAGCAAACTAGAGGAAGAAACCCTAAAGGAGAAAATGAAAACTGGAGGAGGTGAGGGAGATGGAGGCTCCCTTATCCTATTTAACAGGGCTATTACACATTCCCAGTTTTGCCCCTGGATACAAATGAGTTGAACCGCTAAGCCCAAGGGCGTTGTTGTCCAACCCGGTGTAATCTTGATCCGACGGCCACCGCGCCTTCTCATCGGTAGCTTCGCTTCGACGCGAACTCCCCGATGCCGCCACGTGCCATCCGTCCCTCCTCGGAACCTCCGTCCGGGTTTTGAGGCCCAAACCCGTGAACCGTCCATCCGATAGTTTTGAGGTCCAAACCATCAAACCGTCCGCGAGTAGCGTACTCCATACGCGTCCCCCGCCATCTGACGCGTGTCACCGCCGTCCTCGACCGGCCGGCCCGCCAAGTCCTCCTGAGCCTCGCTCGACTCACGCGTCCGCCGTCTTGACCCGGTCAACACCGTCACTCCATGTCTTCTTGCACTTGTCGATGTCCCAAGTGTCAGCCACCGCGGCTAGTCACCCGGCCTCTGGGTCCCTCGGTCCAAGCCTCACGTCCGTCCTTCACCGCTCCCGGTCTGTCGGCACGGCACGTCCTCCTTGACCTTCACCTCGCCGTCGACCAACGCATCCGAGCTCCACACCTGCACAAGACAAGCCAAAAGACATGTCGCACACATAGCTTTCGCCATGGTAGGGTTAGTCACCACTCAACCTACTTCGTGGATCACATTGACAATCACTCATCACAAAATGAACACACAAGGGTACTTGTCAACCTTGTGTTCGCAATAACCTGTTTTATGTTTGCAAACAAAAATTTAGTCATCTAGGACTAGGAGTAGACCCCAGACCCCAGTTAGTGTAGTTTCAGTCCTTCACATTATGAGGTCAGATGGAAATTAACCGCTGCAATGTTTTAGCACACTGGTTTCAGCTTCCAGTTAAGACCACAGCATAGTATTTCTACTCAAAGAGCCATCTTGGGAAGCAGGACATTGTAAATTATCCTCTTTTTCACCTGAAATAAACACCCAGGCAAGAAATCCACAATGTTGTCTACTCAAAGAACTATCTTACAGAGACTCTACCACTGACAAAGCTACAATGACAGAACAAAGATACAGCCACAATGACTGAACAAAGATACACCCACAATGACTGAACAAAGATGCAATCTGACAACAAGAAGTTGAACAATCAGACCAGCAACATAAGGACAACTCAACAATGCAGCACCGAGCCACTCAAGAATGTGGCAAGACACCAAGCAAACATCCAAGCATAGAGAGGATGTGGAAGTCAGCTCCATGAAACTATCACACCTGAGCGGCCTTCAACTCAGCACTCGTGACTTTCCTATCATCTGACTGCTTCAGCGCCACCATTCTCTGGGCGCTGCATGCCTTCTGCTTTGCCTTGATCGACTCTGTCATGCTCATGTAGTTGGGTCTCGTCCTGACATTGTCCTCGGTCTTCTCCGAAGTCACAAATGTGGAGAATGATATAGGGGTCGATGCGAAACAAGACGATGACGACCCGGAGCTCTCATCGTTGTGCAGTTCAGTGCTCAGAGACGAGATCGACTGGGCTTTGAGGCGCTGATGATGTCCGTGGGCGTGCGTTGGCCCAGGTGGTTTTGCGCAGACCCGTTTGCTGACATTATTCTTGCGCACCTTCACTGAATTCGGTTCAGAGAAGTCGCCTAGCACACCAAAAGAGTCCTCACAGTTCTTGGAGGACCGAAAGTCGGGGGAGCTGGAGTTGGTCTGGTTGTGCTCCTCCATCAACCTATTCTCCCATGGGCGTGCTGCCATCCACCTCTCTAGCCAGCTCCAGTTGCCATTGCTCTTGTCGAAATTCTGGTGCTTGAGCAGCATGCTGGAGTGGTTCACCCGGCCATTGGAAGTAAGCTTTGGTGGCTGCAGAACAGACAGAACGAAGGTCAGATCAATATACACAGATACCTGTACAGAATCACAATCAAAGTGTCGATGATCCCTACATTGCATTTGGCAGCACCATCGGCCTGCTGTGAATATGCGTAGGCGATAGCTCGCTCCCGCTTGATTGCGCCCTCCTGCCGCTTCTGCAGCTTGACCCTCACTTGTTCAAGTGTTCCCTGACTGTCACACCATCCTTCCTGAAAAAAAAAAAAAAGATTACAGAGCAATGAGAGTTTGTTCATCTAGGCTTTTCTGCTCAATGCGTTTCAGGGCCCGAATCATCTTAGTAAGGAGAAGGCAATTCACGTGAATGCGTGTTCCCCAAAAAAAAGAGTTCAGAGACCTCGGCTTCCCTGAGGATATCCATCTGAGTGCGGCGCGCCTCGAGCAGCTTCTGCACAGCCTGGCCCTCGGTGGACATGCGCACGCGGCGCGCCCGGATGCGCGCCTGCACCCGCACCAGCGCCTGCATGCAGCGCAGCGTCACCGCCGCCTGCTTGCGCACCTGCCGCCCGCGCACGATCGCCTGCAGCCGCACCAGCCCCTTGAGCGCCCGCAGCGCCCGCCGAGCCTTTACCAACGACGAACACACGCGCAAACCGATCACGAATTTCGCAACCACAATCCAGTACGAATCCAAACAAGAAACAGGTGTCGCGGAGAAATGCCGGTACCAAGAAGCCGCGGAACGCGGTCTGGATGCGGATGGCGGCCCACTCCTGGCGGACGGCCATGAAGTCCCTGGCCGGGGCGCGGGTGACGGTGGCGACGGCGGCAGTGAACGGGTCGGCGGGGGCGGCCACCGAGGACGCGTCGTCCGAGGCCTCCGACGCCGCCGAGCGCTGGCTGCCGCCTCTGGAGCCGCGCCAGATGGAGCCCTGGTCGCCGGAGGAGGTCCGCCACAGCTTCCACTTGCGGCCCTTGCCTCGCAATCCTCCGTGGACTGACGGGAGTTGCAGCTTGTCCTGGACAGGAGCATGAAAAGTTGCGTATTTGATGAAAATACTTCAGAATAATTCAGAGT
The DNA here is from genome assembly GCF_019320115.1 of Miscanthus floridulus. Lineage (NCBI taxonomy): Eukaryota > Viridiplantae > Streptophyta > Magnoliopsida > Poales > Poaceae > Miscanthus > Miscanthus floridulus. The sequence continues at coordinate 15,873 of NW_027096343.1, read as the reverse complement.
GAACTGTACAAGGGAGGAACTCAGATTTTGAGCTACGATTCCGCGGAATGACTTGAACATCCATACGAATGAACAAATACGGTACACAATGATTTTTGTCTGAAGCAAGAAAGCGAGTATTGACAGACAAGTAGTACGAAGGAATGAAAGGGGCACTTATGGTGGCCATTGACGGTATCATCAGATACAGGGGGTTGCCATTCTGGGAGTAAAAAAAAGTATCAAATCGTATGTTCTGTATCTAGTGTGGAAAGGGAAGTAGGGGCTGTACCACACGAACTAGGAACAAGACGGTAATCTAGCTAGGAATCATTGTTTTTCGCTTCAGAAGGGGAAAAAGGGTCGAGTCTGCGACAGCGAGAAAGCAGCATTCATGGAGACATCTATCTCCAACGAAATCTTCGCAAGGATGAATCACGATAGTCAGAGACGGACAGGAATCATCCGGATTAAAACAAAACAGAAATAAAAAGCGGGGAACTATTTATGGCAAAGAAACCAAGAACACCCATTTCCTTTGCCCCCTCACCTTGCAGTCTTCCTTGTCGGGCTTCTTGAGCCCTATGAGCGACTTGACCCACTTCCCGGACCCTCCCATCGTGCTCCGCTCCTCCTCTCGCCCAGAACGACTGCGGCGGCGGGGGAAAACGGGCTTGTCCCAAGAAGCGGTGGGCGGCAGACACAGGAGCAGGAAGAGGAGCGGACAGAAGACCAGCAAACAACCCACGCGGGAAGAGTGGAGAGCAGCGCGGGGCGGGCGAGACAAAGGGTCGCGTGCCGCGTGCGCGTGCGCCTGCTTTGGCTTTGCAGTGGGAGTGGGAGCGGCCGGCGGGTGGGCAGGAGGCGCTGGGGTTTTGAAATTCGAAATGGAGGGAGGCGGTCAAGCACGCAGAGACTGGAGGGGAGCGCTGCGTGCAAAATGCCAGTGCTGGAGCTGAGCTGAGCTGACAGAGACAGCTGCTGCCGCGTCCATTACTGCCATCGGTTATTACTCACTAATAATCAATCACTCGCTTTAATTAAGAAAATAAAACAAAGACTAGAACAGCTTAAATTTTGCGATTTCGAAAAGGAGGCAGCATCGATGGACGCGGATGGAACTCGGAAGCGCGACGCGAGAAGGAAGGATCCTACTATGTGAAAGAATCCGTTTCACATCGCATTGGATTCTCTCCTACTGTGGCCTTTTCACTTTACCCTGCCGTCGTGTCCGATGGACATGGACGGCCGGGCCGGGACAGACACACATTCATAGGAGGAGGAATTATTTTTTGACTGCCGGTCAAAAGAAAGGTCCATAAAAAACCTCCTCGCGTTCCGCCGCATCGAGAACCGGAACCACAGCAGCGGCCAGCGAGGAGAACAGGGAGGAGGGGAGTTGCACCCTTTGGTGCTCACGTCTCCCTCTTTTTCCTCGGGGTCCTGGGAAAGCCCTCTGCCCCTCTCGGCTCTGTGTGTTTGGGATTCATGGCGTTCCAGGTCCACATGGACGGTCAGATGGCTGTGCTCTCTGCTCTGTGGCGGTGAAACCGGGACCTTTTCCTGCTGTTGCGTTGCGTTGCGTTTCATTGCGCACAGTGGTTTTGTGCAGGACGGTCAGTCAGCAGAGCAGGCTGTGCTCGTGGATGAGAGAGACGGACCTCGGGAGGGTTATGAGCCTGTTCGTTTTGATGGTTTGTATCATTGCTGCTTCGCGTTTAGTTGTGTTTGGAGTTGATGCCGTCGGATTTTCAGCGACACTGTAGCGCACTGTAGTATTTCGTTTGTATTTGGTAATAATTGTCCAATCGTTGACTAATTAGGCTCAAAATGTTCGTCTCGCAAAGAACAACCAAACTATGCAATTAGTTTTTGATTTCGTCAACATTTAGTACTACATGCGTGTACCGCAAGTTTGATGTGACGGGGAATCTTCTTTTTTCATAGTGTCAAAGTTGGAAGTTGGGGTGAACTAAACATGGCCTATGTGAGAGAAAAGTATTACTGGCTGGTTCATGTGAATAGTATCCATATGAGGGGGCTGGCTGGCCAGCCAGCCCCAGCCGATCGGGCGGATGGTTTTTCTAAACGGTAAACGGTTTTTACACGGTCGCTCTTCGTTTAGCGGTTAGGCTGTTTACACGGTGTTCAAACGGTTAAACGGTCTAAACGCTTTGTACTTTTTAAAAAAAAAGAATACATATAATTATATATGTGCATGTAAAAAATCAAGTATTCTAGCATTTATACATATTTATCCGAGTAAAAAATAATTATTTTAATATGTATATATATTTATGCATGTGAAAAGAACCAAATATAGATATTTATGCATGTAGCATATCAAGTGTACATATTTATAAATATAATAAACTTAAGTATACAAATTTATCTATACAAAACTGAATTAGATTTACCTCGTGTTCGACTAAACAGTTGTTTAGCCCGTTTAATACAGTTTATCTCTGTTTCGTTTAGGCCGTTTTTTCTCGTTTTTTGACCATTTAAACGGTCAACTGTTTAATTTCTATTTACCCCCTAAACAAAATATTTTACCACCGTTTACAGTTTAGTGGCCGTTTAATCGGTCGTTTAGGCCGTTTAGGGGAACACTAGTAATTACACATAAGCTACTAAAAAGTTTGAACGCACCTAGGTGCTACTGCATGGAATTTTTTTTTTGTCATCCATGCCATTCCATCCGTTTATGCCTGGAACGGTGTCAAATTGTGACGAGAAAAGTCCAAAATGCCTACCGGTCTGAAAGACATGTAAGAGTTTCTTTCCTCCGGTGCCGCTAACCTCCAATACGGTGATCGCTTTTGGCATGACGTGCTCAGCTAGCATCCTCGGCATGTTCCAACAGCTCCAAGTGACACCATCCATATCAGTGATTGTGCGAGAACGGAGAAGCATAGCAGAAAGGGCATCAGGCAAGAAGGGGCTTTGGGATGTGAACACGAAGCACGGCCACCTAGGTGCAGGACTTGGGAGCTGGTAGCCAACGTACATGACTGTGGCGTTCTCGCACAGTCGCACTTGGGCGACGTGCCCTGGCACGGCACGCCACACCTAAGCATCACTGCCACCGACGTCGACGCGTCGTCGTCGTGCCCTTGATGTGGACGCCGTACATGGTGCCGGTGAAGGTGACCTCCCTTGCTGGCGCCCCGATCGGGGCTGTCGACGCTCATGTCGTGGCCGGGGCCTGGGTCTGCACTGCGTGCGGGCGACGTGCACGTCGTCGTTGCCCTGGCCGATGGAGACGCAGTCGTCACCTGTCTTTTAGGCTGACCTGTGCTCGTGGCCCAGCTGGTCCGCGCTGAGTACACCGGGACTCTGGGAGCGCCGCGGCCAGCATGTGGCTGGACACAAACGTCACCCACATGCAGGCGCAATAGGCGGTGGCGAGGCCTAAGGAGGTGCATCACGGTCGTAGCGGTTTTTCTGTAGGTGTTCCAATGGCCATGCCCAATCCACGAACGGGGAGCTGCTGCGCTCGCTGCACCGCCTCGCATGGGACATGTTCGCGGCTGCCAAGATGCCAGCCCCATTCCTGCGCGGCGCGCTCACGTCCATCACCAGGCGGTCCAAGCTCCTAGTCACCGCGTTCGACGACCTGATCCTGTTCGCCGCGGCCGGGGACATGCCGCAGTCGCGTCGCTGTGCCTGCGCAATACAGGAAATTGAGCGGGAGATCGTGCCGGAGTGGGAGAGGCTGCGGGAGATCCTGGAGGAGGTGGGCATCAATGACCCGGCGACCTGCAACGAAGAGACTGAGAGCCTCGGGCGTGAAATCGGCGACCGCACCTCGCAGAGGTGGACAGACGCCAGGACACCGACGGGGCGAGGGCCAGGAGGTGGTGCTCGACCTCCATCCAAGCGGCGTATGATTCATGACGTCACGGCGGCCCGTCCACCGCGGGTGCGCGCGGGCGAGCTCAACACGAGGAAGGGCGGCAGCGAGAGCGGCGATGCGGAGCCACGACGCAAGGACCACAACGAGCAGTAGAGGGATTGGGAGAGAGGGAGGGGGTTATTTTGAACATCTTGATTGGCTGGACCCACATGTTAGGGCTAGCAAATGGCAAAGATCTAACAAAAGATGGACGGAATGACGTGGACGACAAATAAGTTTAGATGAGTGATATGTATGACCGCTCAAACTTTTTAATGATATATAAATAATTATCAACTTTTATATTGACGCACACAGGTAAAAGCCTCCTTATTTTCGTCCTGTTCGCTCGTTGGTTTCAGCCAGCCCAAACCAACCAGTCAACAGTGTTTTTCTCTCATAATAAACCAGCACCAGCCAATCCAAAATAGCCCAGAAACCAATCAGCGAACAGACCATTTATTGGCTGGCTGGTTGAAGGGATGGTCAAATGTTTGCTTTGGCCTTTCCGGTTTGTTCCCACATGTCGTATGATGTGCTCTGTGCTCTGCGTGACTGTCCGTGCCCGTGCCTGTCGACTGCACTAGACCAGACTCCAGAGCCAGAGTGCATGGATGCGATTTTTAGGTATTGTTTAAATCAAGGACGAAAAGTGTTCCATGATATTAGGGTGGTTTAGATACTAATAAAAAAATAAATTATAGAATCTACATGTAATCCGCGAGACGAATTTATTAAACCAAATATGCTACTGTAGCACCACGTTGCCCCGTTCGCTTCGCTGAAAAACCAAGTCAAAATACTGTTCTGGTTGATGTGTTGCAAGAGAAAAACACTGTTCAGACTAAAAAAACAAGGTGAAAAGTACGAATTATAAGAGGTGCGAACAGGGTCATTGTCAAATCATAGACTAATTAGGCTTAAAAGATACAAATTAGTCGTAAACTATACAATTAATTATTTTTTTAATTTATATTTAATACTTCATATATATGTCGAACATTCGATGAGATAGAAAGTAAATTTTTGGGCATGAACTAAATAAGGCCTTAGAATGATTGATAGATTAAACAGAAAGAGTGCGCCTTAAGGACTAGCAGTACGGGGGTAATAATCTTTTGAAGTTTTTACTCTACTCTTGTAATCACTCGCTGCGTTTGCAGAAAAGGAGAATAATCAAAGTGAGGGCAGCGCAGCTTTGCAGGCCACAGTGGAATTCAAAATCGAACCCTGGTTGGTCTCCGCCCTGAAAAAAAAATGTGATTCTACTTCTATCTTTAGCTAAACTATCTCAAATTTAACTAAATTTATAGAGAGAAGTGCCAATATTTATGATGAATCTACATATTGTTTTAAATAAAATTCGTTATACTTAAGTGACTTGTTAGTATACTAGAGTTGTATCGTTTCAGGACAGGGTTGTACATGGCATTATTAAAGTTTAAAATAACTAGCTAACACAGAACCATAAAGGCCCGTTCGCTTTGCTGAAAAAATAAGCCGAAACACTGTTCCGACTAATTTATTGTGAGAGAAAAATATTGTTCCGGTTGAAAAAATAAGTTGAAAAGTACGAATTATAAGACAAACGAACAGGGCCAAAATCCTGCAGGACAAACAGTCCATTTGGTCATGCCAGTGCGCTTGGCATGGATTCTTAAACCTAGCCACGTTAATCTGCTTGGAGTGACTCATGAGTTAGGAGGCTAAGCACACAAACGTCATGTTCGTTTGGCTTATAAGCCGTACTTTTTCAGTTAATGAACAATATTTTTCTCTCATAATAAATCAGTCAACGGTACTTTCAGTCATGGCTTATCCTTATCCGCCAAACAAACAGGGCAAAAGAGGATACGAGTGACTCAAAATTACCACGCCAAATAGCAATAGCTTGGCGTGACTCGGGCGCCGTTTAGATGTGAAAATTTTTGACGTTTGGCTACTGTAGCACTTTCGTTTGTATTTGGCAAAAATTGTCCAATTATGGATTGTTTAGGCTTAAAAGATTCGTCTCGCCAATTACGGGCAAACTCTGCAATTAGTTATTCTTTTTACCTATATTTAATGCTCCATGCATGTGCCGCAAGATTTGATGTGACGGGGAATCTTGAAAATTTTTGGATTTTGGGTGGGATCTAAAGAGGGCCTCACTGGAAGAGGTAGCTTTTGAAATGTTAGTTTTAACTGTGTTGCTATAAAAAATGTCTAGATTAAGGAAAACTAAACAAAAAAATGTTATAGTTCTTCCGGTGGCTGTCCCTGCGAATTATACTACGGAGTACTAGTATACTATACACAAGTACAGATGCAGACCTGTAAACCATGATTTCCAGACCTAAAGTAACAATCATCAGCCTTATCTACCTTGGGTAAAAGTTTTTTTTGAGGAATCAAGAGGAGCAAGAAGCTCCTAAGAGCAAGTCTAACAATTTAGCCTGCTGCCGGCTGCAAGAGCATACCATGTCATATACAGTCAGTTATATAGCCAACTCATATTATGGTTTAGCTGTTTGACGGGCTGTAGCATTTAATGATCACAGTACAAGAGTACGTGAAATGGGAAAGAAACGCTAGCTTCTCGCTCGCAGCCGGCTAGAAAAAGACATTTTCTCCTCGTACGTTGCGCTGCAGTCGGCGAGGAGTTTACCGCCTGCTCCAAATTCTCTCTCTTTACGTGGCTGGTTTTTCGATGACGTGGATCCTCCTCGCCGGCTAAAAGGCGATTATTATACCTGCTGTAATGTAAACCTTGGGTAAAAGTACTTCTATCACCAATCTAGGTGAATATTCCCCCTATACTAGAATTTCCTCAGGAAAAAAAATGTCCCCCTACAACTATGCAGAGACACACAGAAAGGTCACGCTTTGCGGGCCTACTCGAACGAACTGTGCCTTGCTCACAAATTCCTGGCTAGTGCAGGGCCACATATGAAAGAAAATCATGGAACAAGCGGTTCGTTCGTTGGTTGGTTTCTGGGCTGGTTTGGACTGGCTGGTGCTGGTTTATTGTAAGAGAAAAATACTGTTGGCTGGCTGGTTTGGCCTGACTGAAACCAACAAGCAAACAGGCTGATGGTCAGGGATGCATGCACACTGCACACACGAGAGCCTTGTCTGATAGCCTGATCATCCACCATCTGCAGCACACTTTGTTGGCATCATTTTGGGGGATCATGGGCCCATCGTCACCGTGGCTGAAAGTACTATTGGCTGATTTGTACGACTTATAAACTAAATAAGTCCAAATGAACGTGACGCTTATCCATGACCCTTTATTTAACAATACAATACTGTACCCTAATGAATCTGTGAACAGGGCTAGAGATCAGCTGCCTGCCTGCCTATGTGTGGGGTGTGGCATGGCATGTCTGCTTCCTACTCGCAGTAGCAGCACATTGTTCGCATGTGCACATCAGGATCAGGCTTCAGGCCGTCAGTTCAGTTCAAACTCGTTTGAAAAGTGGCCGTGGTTTTTGAAAAGAAAAATAATTCCGCAGGCATGAGTTGACAAAGAGCTTGGTTATGGTTAGTGCTTTCAGAAAGAGTAAAAGTGAAAGGCAAGGCATCCGTTCAGAAGAGAAGGCGGGAAGCAAGAAAAAGGCTAAAAAGGACGGGAATATGAATACTCCTATGTTCTTACCATTTGCGTACTCTCTAGTAGTACTACATGTCTACATCACAGAGAAATCTCGATGGAGATTTGAATTTGGGATCAACTGTCACAGTGTCCTAAATGGCGCGACCTGTAGCCCAACAACACCGCAAATGAACAAGAGCAGGTAGGAACTTCAAAGCCGGCTAGCCGAGGAGTTGGAAATTCGAATTGTCACCTACTTCATTCACAAGCGATTTGTAGTGTTGTGCTGGTGTCAAAGGGCAAGATGCTGAATCTACGAAAGGGTTGTCGTCGATCCTGTTGTTTCTTATGGAAGGAAGGAATGGTCTCTGAATCCGTATGCTGGGCTGGGCTCCACAGTAAACTAGTTGGGCAGGACAGGCCTGGGCTCGCTACGAGGCCTGTTATACATGATGGGCCGGACCGTAGCTCATCCATCGTTTTTTGGGCCAGATTATGCTATCCAGGACTGATGGGGGCCTTAAGACCCATATCAGCTTTGTACCGGGCTTTTCTAAAACGTTTCGTTCATGGCTTCACAAACAGTGGGTGTTTTGAACTGGAATATCTGCAAAGATCCTGGAAATCAGTGAACACATTTACGCAGCAGTATATTCAAGGCGCTCCAATTGGCAAGAAAGGAGAATGTTACCACGCACATCTGCTGTTCTGAGTTGTGATGGGGGAAAAAACACCCACTCAGCTGCACAAAAAACGGCAGGGCAAAACTATTATGGACAACAAAGAACGCAGGGGAACAGGTGAAAATTGCTGCAGCAGTGTAGAAGCTGAAGCAGATGACTGGCCAATAAACAACATCGTCTCTTAAGTCTAAGCCAAATTAATATCACAACCATATCATGGATACAGTACGAGTAGTAGTATCTACACTGATGTAGCACAAGTCCAAGGCAGATGCAATTTCACATCCTCTCTATCAGTTGCCACGTCAAGGATCGGAGACGGCGCCGCCGCACTTGCACTTCCACCAGACGGGCTCGTAGTTGGCGCCGGCGCGCACCTGCACGGCCTTGCACGGCGCGCACGAGCCGCACCTGCGGTCGCAGCACGGCGGCCTCGAGCCCAGCCTGTTCAGCTGCTGCTCCTCCTCCTCCGCGTGCTCTCCGCCATCGACCTGATGGCGGATGAAATGAAATGAAATGAAAATATGAAACATACACGGTCGCCCGCGAGGAAGAGGGCGAGGGAGAATTGTTACCGGTGGTGACTGTGTGTGCGGGTCCTCTCCGACAAGCACCGGCTCCTGATGGCCGCCTGCATAGCCTAGGCATAGCAGGTTGTCGCTGCTTCAGATTCAGACTTCAGAGACACAAAGCGTCAGGGCAAAGCGGAGGACCTCGGCTCACCTTGGGTCATGGGGATGAGAAGAGGCAGGACGACGACGAAGAAGAAGAAGAGCAAGGAGCAGGCCCCTCTATGCTGCCACCGCAGACGGCGGGCTGCACCTGCACTCATCACGCAACGCCGCGTCGCCGGCAGCAAGCAAACGGCTTGGCCAGCGCCCATCAGAGGTCGCTCACAGTCACGGACGGGCTCTTCGTTCTCCGCTGCCGAGCGAGCAGAGAGACTCTTGGCTTCGATCTCCCCATCTTTGTACCTGGACAAGGTTCTCTTTCCTGTGGCGAAGGGGCCAAGCAGATGCGTGCCATGCTCGTCACTGCAAGGTCGTCAGGTTCAGGGCAGGAGTGGTCTCGCATCAACGGGCACGGGGCCACGGGCCAAGCTTCCGTCAGCTCAGCTGCAGCCGGCAATACTAGTACACATGTATTCTGTACTGTATATAAACAATATGGTTCGAATGGAAGATTCGGTTTGAGAGGAGAATTTAATTGCCAGACTAATTAACCGTCCAAACATCCCCTCTAATCAAAATTTAGTCATGTATTCCCATATTCCCATATAATCAGAATGTGCCACGTGTCATGCATATATGAATATATGATCGATTGGTTTCTTCCTCTCACTTTTATTATTATTATCATCCTATACTAGGTGTCCATCGGCTATATGTCACTGTCACCACTAACCAGGCAGGAAATATATATGCAAAATTTGCTCAGGGACACCCCCACCAACTTCCTGAACACCGCCACATTCAAAATATGTGAATGAAATCGGTTTTGACCCCGGCACTGTAGCATTGGATTCTCTCCTGTGGCCTTTTTCTAAACCTTTTGTTTTTGCTGCCGTCGTGTCCAATGGACATGGACGGCTAAGGATGACAGCGGATCGGGTAAGATGCGGTAGAGCATTTATCTGCCCGTGGTCATACCCACGACCCTAACTTTTACCCACTTGTGAGCATACCCGCGCCCTCGCCCGGTGGGTATCGGGTACCCTTTAGGTATATTCAAGAGAGATCAAATAATAAAATTACAGTGACATAAAATAATAAATTTATAGATAAATGACATGCAAATATGTCAATCTCACTTGCATATAGTTTATTAGGACATTATACGGTACCTCACAAAAGACAGTACATCATAGATTCGTAATTCGATCATTCATGCTCATATGCGAATAACACAAAACAACTTACACAAGAACTAAAGTAACAAGTTAATAGCTTACACAATCATTTCATTTAGCCATTCATTAAAAAAATATCATCTTTATACTTCAACATGTTATTCATATGTTACAAATTACATGTTAAATGAGTTAGTTCACATGATATAGATGACATATATTTATATAAATTCTCAATTTGTGGGTACCCGTCGGGTAGCCGCGGATAAAATTTGTTACCCGCACCCTACCGCATCTTTGCGGGTACCCGACCCTCATGTACCCACAGGTAAGTTTTTATGTCCATGCCCACAGGTATCCACACCCGCGAGTAAGATTGCCATCCCTGGGGCGTCCCCAACGGGACTGAAATAGCTAGTCTAGATGAAGTGCTATTGGTCACAACAAGGATGGAGCAGGGTGCTAGCGACTGAGTCATAGCTAGTCTCACACGTTTCTCCACGAAATCTCTCTCACAGCATTCACGGCTATGCACTGTGGCAGAACCGCTCGAAATAGCACGCTTCCGGAGGCGCTCACCTTCCACCAGACACTAAGCACCCTGAAAGTAAGCTACATCGGACGGTTCCGTCGAGCACACCTTAAGGGAGAACTCGAACTATCCACGTTTATCCTCTAGGATCCAATAATGAGAACGAGTTTACATCACTTAGTCCATTTTTCATACAACAAGAGTTCCCAGAAATACATTATTACAATACCAAGTTCAGAGTGTAGAATTTAAACAGTGGAATTAACATCTAGCGGTAAGATACAAGGATTCATCTATGCCCACCAGAAGAATCCTCCACACAATAGCCTCTCCTCAAGTTGTACCTGTAACAGGGGTAAATAAACCCTGGGTACACAATGTACTCGCAAGACTTACCCGATTAGTGGGAATAGTTTTCCGACTCCAAAAGATATGATAGGCTTTATGGTTTGTTGGGTTTCCTTTTACAAAAAGCATTACTAGTAGTAAATCCTTATGTATGTATTTTATTAGCAGTCATGATTAGTTTGTTAGCTAACCATTCTATGTAAGCACCTGTTCTACTTTCAAGCAAGAGTTAAGCAATCAGATCCATTCATTCTCTTTTATCTTTCAATTCTTACTATGGTGCTAGATCATAGATAAATCGTACCGTATTACACGGCGATTCGTGAACCAATGTATCATAGCTGGGAACTCCAAAACACACTCCTCGCTTGTACCCTAGTGAAAGGTCCTAATGGCTAGAGAGGGGTGAATAGCCTATTAAAAATTTCTACAACAACATTTAATAAACCGGTTAGACAAATATGAGGTGAAGCGTGTGTTGCGCTAGCCTACTAAAAATACAAGCCACCTACCACAAGTCTAGTTTCTATAGTCTCTATCCACACAATGGTTATATCACTACACTAAGTTAGTGGGCTCTCAAATGCTAACTAAAGAGCCACACTAACCAACCTAACAAGCTCTCACGACTAGCTACAATAAAGAGTTTGACAACTAGTTTGTGGTAATATAAAGAGAGTGAGCAAGATGGTTATACTGACAAGTCGAGAAATGAACCAATGAATCACAAGAATGAATACCAATGAAGACCAATCACCTCAGAATCAAATAATGACACAATGATTTTTCACCGAGGTTCACTTGTTTGCCGGCAAGCTAGTCCTTGTTGTGGCGATACACTCACTTAGAGGTTTACGCACTAATTGGCATCACACGCCAAACCCTCAATAGGGTGCCGCACAACCAACACAAGATGAGGATCACACAAGCCACAAACAATTTACTAGAGTACCTTTTGACTCTTCGCCGGGAAAAGGTCAAAAACCCCTCATAATCACCACGATCGGAGCCAAAGACAATCACCAACCTCCGCTCGATGATCCTCGCTGCTCCAAGCCATCTAGGTGGCGGCAACCACCAAGAGTAACAAGCGAATCCCATAGTGAAACACGAACACCTAGTGCCTCTAGATGCAAACACTCAAGCAATGCACTTGGATTCTCTCCCAATCTCATAAAGATAATGAATCAATAATGGAGATGTGTGGGAGGGCTTTGGCTAAGTTCACAAGGTTGCTATGTCAATGCAAATGACCAAGAGAGTGAGCTTGAGCCAACCATGGGGCTTAAATAGAACCCCCACGAAATAGAGCCATTGGCTCTCTATTCATTGAAAAATCAAGGCGACCGAACGCATAGGTCAGATCGATCGAACGCATGACCCCAGCATCCGGTCGCACGATGCACGCCACGTGGGCCTTGATTCAAATGCTGATCACCCGGTCTCAATGGTCATTAGTGCACTTAAGTTGTGATCGGATGCTCTACAGTGTAGGACCGGACACAGGCCCCTAGTGTTCGGTCACTTTCAGTAAGGTTCCAGTTGCAACCAGACGCGTCAGTTCGATCACTACTGGACATAGGAGGGGCAGCGTCTGGTCAAGTTTAGAGAGCTCCTAGAGCTGCTCAACTACAACCGGACGCGTCTGGTCGATCACGATCAGACGCAGCAACAACGTCTGGTCCTTCTCCTCTTCTTTGCGCCGCCACATCAACAGGACCGGACGCACCCACTCCGCGTTCCGTCACAAAGTGACCCAGCGTCTGGTCAAAGACCGACGCTAGCGTCTGGTCAAAGACCGACGCTAGCGTCTGGTCAAAGACTGACGCTAGCGTCTTCACTGCTTCCACTAACCAGACGCGTCGGTCCAGTTGAGGCCAACGCTTGGTCCACTCTATGAAACCCTATCTTTTCTGTACACTCCGTCGGTGAAGTTTTGAACCATAGCTCCCAAGTGCTAAACACAATGTGTATCACCTTTGTGCATGTGTGTTAGCCTATTTTCAAAAACATTTTCAAGGGTGTTAGCACTCTACTAGATCCTAAATGCATATGCAATGAGTTAGAGAATCTAGTGGCACTTTGATAACCGTATTTCGATACGAGTTTCATCCCTCTTAATGGTATGATTATCAAACCTAAATGTGATCACACTCGCTAAATGTCTTGATCACTAAAACAAAATGGCTCCTACCACTTATACCTTTGCCTTGAGCCTTTTGTTTTTCTCTTTCTTCTTTTCAAGTCCAAGCACTTGATCATCACCATGGCATCACCATCATCATGTCATGATCTTCATTTGCTCCACCACTTGGAATGTGCCACCTATCTCATAACCACTTTGATAAACTAGGTTAGCACTTAGGGTTTCATCAATTCACCAAAACCAAACTAGAGCTTTCACCTACTTGTGTGCTCAAAATTTTAATTGATTCCTTACTTTGTTATATCTCTCCCCCTATGTCAATTTCTCCCCCTTTATTATCTTTTCACTATCTTTGTATACTATTTTCCCCTTTGTCATCAATGACCACAAAGGTTTAATTTTAAATAGGGTGAGATTATCAATGTCAATCAATAGGGTGAGGATCATTTTCCCAAATTTGGTCCAATCTAGATCATTTGTCAAAGATATTTAACTCAATTTGATCCAAGGACAAGCTTCTTCACACCTCCAAATAAATGTTATCTTGTACCATATTGAGTTAAACACTTAGAGCTTATTTTCTAGATCAAACACTAGGTTTACAAGCCCACAAACGTGTCATATGCTACCACTAGATCAAGTCAAGCATAGAATCAATAGTGGTATCATACAATCATAAAATTTATTTGATTTTCATGAATGAGCCTATTAAATGTGAAAGATGACTAGATGCACTAATCATGTACTTAGTAAGGATGTATGTCATGCCAATCAACTTTTACCTTAGATTGCTTGAAGGAGAGGCATGTCATATAAGTGGGGGGTGTATCAACACATATTTGAGAAATCCAATATGTTCAACTTATTCCTTATCTTGCAAAACATTTTCTCATCTAATGACTTGGTGAATATATCGGCAAGTTGATCTTCGGTGCCCACACTCTCAATGCAAATGTCCTATTTTTGTTGGTGATCTCTTATGAAATGGTGGCGGACATCAATGTGCTTTGTTCTTGTATATTGAATCGGATTGTTGGTTAATTTGATTGCACTCTCATTGTTATATAGCAATGACACTTTCTTGAACTTGATTCTATAGTCACTCAAGGTGGCCTTCATCTAAAGTATTTGTGCACAACAACTACCGACGGATATGTATTCAGCTTCGGCGATTGATAATGCAACACTATTTTGCTTCTTTGATGACCATAAAACAAGTGATCTTCCCAACAATTGACATGTGCCCAAGGTTCTTTTCCTTTCAACCTTGCATCCCATATAATCTAAGTTAGAGTAACCAACTAGTTCAAACTTTATTCCTTTGGGATACCACAAACTAATATTTTGTGTATGCCTCAAGTACCTCAATATTCTCTTTGTAGCCTTCAAATGACTTTCTCTTGGTGAGGCTTAAAATCTTGCACACATGCATACACTAAACATGACATCTGGCCTTAATGCAGTCATATAGAGTAGGCTTCCAATCATAGACCGATACAATCTTTGATCTACTATATTGTCACTTGTATCACTATCCAAGTTGTCATTTGTCTCTATTGGTGTGCTAATGGCTTTGCTATCACTCATGTCAAACTTCTTGAGCATGTCTTTGATGTACTTGCCTTGACTCATAAATGTACTATTCTTCAATTGCTTGATTTGAAGACCAAGGAAGTAACTTAACTCTCCAATCATGGACATTTCAAACTCAGTAGCCATCATCTTTCCAAACTCTTCACAAAAGTCTTGATCGGTTGATCTAAACATGATATCATCAATATAGATTTACAACACAAATAAATCTTTGTCAATCTTTTTGGTGAAAAGAGTGGTGTCAACCTTACCCATCATGAACCCTTTAGAGAGTAGGAAGTCTCTCAATCTCTCATACCATGCTCTAGGTGCTTGCTTCAAGCCATACAATGTCTTCTTCAACTTATACACATGGTTGCTCAACATATACTTCTTCATTGATGTAACCATTGAGAAATGCACTCTTGACATCCATTTGATAGAGTTTGATGTTGTAGACACAAACATAGGCTAGCAACTTATGTATAGCCTTATACTACCAATCTTACTTTGTTTCTTAGTACTATCTCATCTTGATCTTGCTTATTTCTAAAGACCCATTTTGTTCTAATCATATTGTGTCCCTTTGGTCTCTCTACCAATTCCCATACTTGATTTCTTGTGAAGTTATTCAATTCTTCATACATAGCATTCACCCAATCAACATCCTTCAATACTTCATCTATCTTCTTTGGTTCATTGGATGACACAAATAAGAAATGCTCACAAAATGAAGCTAATCTTGATCTAGTTTGCACACCTCTTGAAATATCACAAATGATAGTGTCCAATGGATGATCCCTTGCAATATTGGTTGGTTGAAGTATTGAAATTTGATCGCTTGCACTTGCTTGATCATTGGGTTGAGATGATGTACTAGCCACTTGATTTTGTTCATTGTCATGAGAGCCATTTGTACTAGCTTGATTTGTATCATCTTGCATATTTGTGTTAGAGAGCACTTGTGCTTGTTCATCTTCATTATCATTTACTTGCCTAGGCCTTAATTCATCAGCATCCATGTTCTTCATGGCATTTAAAAGTTGAATGTATCTAACATCTTTCAAGTTCTCATTCTCATTTTGGGAACCCTTGGTTTTATCAAATTAAACATCATGAACTTGCTCAAGAGTACCACCATTTAAATTCCAAACTCTATATGCTTTGCTAGTAGTTGAGTATCCAAGTAGGAATCCTTCATCACATTTCTTGCCAAATTTGCCCAATCTAGTGCCTTTCTTCAAGATATAATATTTACAACCAAAGACCCAAAAATATGCAATATTGGG
>NW_027096342.1:0-40000 GCF_019320115.1 Miscanthus floridulus | reverse complement strand
AGCATATGATTCTCCTTTTATTATCTTATATAAAATTAAATTCAGTGGACATATATGAATAATTATCACTCACTTGAATCACAAAAGTTGATCCAGAAATACATTTTCCATATTCAGCAAGTAGAGCCTCGGTGGCATACATGACACCTCGCCCTGTTGCTGCATCTCTACCCAGTGATCCACCAAGATCCTACAAAAAAAGAATATAAAATTTAGAATAACTATTGCATTCTTTTTTCCTATTATACTTTGTAAAAACTATTTGCACCAAAGTAACTTGCTGCACATTTTTTTCACGTACAATTGGCTTGCCTGTGACGACTGCTGGTGAGTGACCATGAAATTTCGAGTACTCGTCCAACATCCATGCCATGGTCTGTTTCATAATTGCAAAAGAATAAAGAAGGTAGCTGAGCATACAAAAGAGAGTGGATCACAAACAATACCAAAAGCAATATTAGGCCTACCTGTGCATTGGTCCCCATGTCAGGAGCTGGGACATCTGTATGCGTTCCGATAAGATCATGAATTTTCTGGGTAAATACTCGCGTCAACCGCTCTAATTCACTTCTACTTAATTCACCAGGAGAGCACCCGATCCCTCCTTTTGCTCCACCATATGGAACTGCTGCAACAGCTGTCTTCCATGTCATGAGTTGAGCAAGGGCGTTTACTTCATCTGGATCAACCTGCCAAACAAAACAATGAAATCGTTTTTTTGACTAGTATAAGTTTCTGAATCGAGTAATACGTACAAGAAAATGATGGTTAAAAAGAAGTCATGTAGCTGTTTTTTGGGGCCTATATACTGAGTCTTTGCAAACAAGCATAAAAGAACAAGACTAAAGCACTTGTAAAAAATGCAAGACTTTTCTATTAAAAAAACATAACTGACCACATCAGGTGAGTATAAATTTAGGTAGAAAAGGTCAGAAAGATATGGAAATAGATATATGAGAACAAGATGTCCTAATACAGATTTTGGACAGGTTGAATTGGTGTAATAAGGAAGTAAAGTTTTGGACATTCGTAAAAGGCTACTAAAAGATAGGTTCAACAAAAAATTACTACACATGAAGCTGTGCTGTTCTATCAGTTTGACAGGAAGAAGAAATAAACGTAACCATATATGCAGAGATTAAACGATAGTGGAGGAGCTTTACAAAAATGACAAGTGACGAAAGTTGTTCTATCAGTTTGACAGGAAGAAAGAAATCAACGTAACCAAAACATGCCTTTTTACAATTGCTGCATTATTTGTATTCCTATTTTACAATTGCTGCATTAAAATGGAAGAGCACACAATAGACAGAATCGACAGCAGAATCGCATCAGCGGACATCGCTCACCTCAGGATGATAGCGGATGCCGCCTTTCATCGGCCCGCGGGCGTTGTCATGCTGCACGCGGAAGCCGACGAACGATGCCAAGCTGCCGTCGTCTTTGGGGATGGTGCATTCCACCTGCGAGGAACAGCGCGAAACGCATAAACAAACAATTCGGCCAACACTAAGAGATGCCACAAGCAACGGCGCCGGGAGCCCGGGACCCCACCTTGATCTCCCGGAACGGGATGAGCAGGCTCTGCTCGAGCTTCGAGTCGAGGCCGAGCAGCTTCGAGGCCCGCCGGAAGTTGCGGCTGGTGGCGGCCAGCGCGTTCATCGCGGCGGCAACTTTTTTTTCCTTTTCCCAAGAAGAAGGATCACGAGCGCGCGGCCACGAAAAGGACCCGCCTTTCCAGCACCGCCGACAGAAACAACAAGCGCGCGCGACGAGAGCGAGATCCGGGCGATCCAAAAACGGCAGGAGACGAGACGAGACGAAGAAAAGGCGGCGCGTTTCGTCCGAGGATCGAGGAAGGAGGACCTGATGGTGATGGAGATCGGGGGTAAAACCACCGGGCTGTATTAATAGTGAGGGATCGGGGGTGGGTGGAGGCTCGGAGCTGGAATTAGACTGGAGGAGGATAAGATCGACGCGCGGGGGCTGAGCCACGACTGGGAGTAGAGTAGTGGCTGGCTGATCTGGAACTCCTGAGGAAGAAGAGGGACGAAGGAGTTCGCAAGTCGGACATGTTCTCTTTCAAAACGTTGGAGCTGGACTGGAACTCGATTTGGAGTTGGAGCCAGGGGCTATTTTTTTTTATTACCAAACGGGATTTAGTCGTGCGCGCTGATGCCGGATAAGGAAGGGAGATCGAATTGAATTAGGCAAATTCGGGAGAGAGGCCGCCACGGCGCCGAGGGAGTTCTTTCCTCCTGCAGTGCTGCTGCGTCTCTCCCTCTTTTTCCCGTCCACTTTACAAAAAACACATCCTCATTTTGCTTGTGGGTCCCGTTTGACAGTGAAGATATTAATTCAGGGCCCACATGGGACGGCTGGCTGCCAGTGCGTGCCGTGTTCAACCTTTTTGGTGCTCTTTTTGTTCCGATGATCTCAGCGGAGTACTGTAACCGAAAAGTCTGTGCTGTGTGTATATAAAGTATTAAATATAGACTAAAAAAATAACTAATTATATAATTTATGACTAATTTACGAGACTTTTAAGTCTAATTAGTTCATGATTTAACAATATGGTGCTACAGTAATGCATGCGCTAATAACGGCTTAATTAGACTTAATAAATTTATTATGTAATTTATTTTTTATTAGTATCTCATCGTCCCTTACGACACCCCCAACCTACACTTTACGTCTTAGGCCACGTTTAGTTGCACGTCGAATCGGCGCCGCCGGAAAGCTGGTAACATTGTAGCACACTGTAGCATTTCGTTTGTATTTGGTAATAATTGTCCAATCGTTGACTAATTAGGATCAAAACGTTCGTCTCGCAAAGTACAACTAAATTGTGCAATTAGTTTTTGATTTCGTCAACATTTAGTACTCCATGCATATACCGCAAGTTTGATGTGATGAGGAATCTTCTTTTTGCATAGTACCAAAGTTTGGATTTTGGTTAGGCCCTGTTTGGTTACCCCTCCTAAAAGCTTTATAAGCTAAAATCTGGATAGAATCTGTCTAAAGAACCAAATACTCCCTCCTAAAACCTTCTAAAATCCTTCCTGGACCTCCACTACCCCTTATTTATTGCCCCCTCCCTCTCTCTCTCCTAAAGAAGGGTAAAAGTGTCCTTGTTCAACAACATTTACTGCTTTTAGTCAGTTTTAGAAAATGCAATTAAACATTTTTTTAGAAAATTTTAGAAGGCCGTCTAAAATTTTTAGAACTAAGTTTTAGAAGGTTGGAAACAAAGAGGGCCCAAACATGGCGGTAGATTTAAACGAGACGTCCTCGGAAATCATGAGGATTTTGTCGTGGCGTCGCTGGATTCTCTGCAGCCTTGCCCGTGCATTCTAGCGTCGCCCTGACAAAGTGACAAGGCAATGTCCAACCCTGAGCTTTGCATCGTCCTGTCATGTTGTCTTTTCAGGCTCTCCTCTGGTACGTGTCCGCTAGTGCACGGTTTCGACAGCTGAGAGCGTGTTTAGTCCTCTGAATTTGGGAATTTGGACTATGTAGTATTTTTGTTTTTATTTGATAAATAGTGTTCAATCATGGATTAATTAGGTTTAAAATGTTCGTCTCGTAATTTCCAACCAAACTATGTAATTAGTTTTTTTTTTCGTCTACATTTAATGCTTCATACATATATCGCAAAATTTGATGTGATGGCTACTATAACACTTTTTGGGAATTGGGAGTGGGAACGCGCTGAGAAGGCGAGTAGAGAAGCGCAGTGGCATCTGACCTGAGGCAGGCAACAACTTTCTCGTCCAGGGAGGCGCCTCCCGGCTCCCGCCCTCCCCAGGAAAACAGCTGCCCAAATGGCAACTGGAATGGAGGCAGGCAGTCACACAGGGCCCTTGCCTTTTTCCCAGGAGGGGCCGGTGGGTGATCGATGCAGTGCAAGTGTGCAACCGAGCCATGGAAACATGGAGCATTGGAGTGTGAGGTCCACAGGTCGCGGCCGTATCTGGGGCCAGTTTGGTTCGCGAAAAATTTGGCAAAACGCTACTGTAGCGTTTTCGTTGTTATTTGGTAATTAGTGTCCAATCATAGTCTAATTAGGCTTAAAAGATTCGTCTCGTGGATTTCGTCTAAACTGTGTAATTAGTTTTATTTTTTATTTATATTTAATGCTTCATGATCACGCCGCATCTCAATTCTGGCATCGCCAAAACTACAGCGAGCAAATCAGACGCCATACATTTGGCGAGTTCTGCGCTAGTTTTGTACATGCACGCTTCTAAAAATATTCTGACATGCCGCATCTCTGGCGTGGCAATGTGGGGAAGCCAACCAAACAGAGCCGAGTGCCCCACTTCCCCGGGGTTCGGTGGGGACGAATTGTGCAGGATCAACGGCCCACCGCTGCCGGAGATCGTGCGCCTCGCCGCGGGTGACCCACCCCACCGCGCAAAACGCGAATCAGAGTCACCAGCGTCACTACATTACATCGCTACCCTCTTCGTTGCCTCCCCAGTTCCATAGGGACGCGTCGACGGGTGGGCCACCCGTGGGCGGACGGACGGTGTGGCTTCACGGTTGCGCTTGGGCATGGGAGCCCACGCGGGCACGCTAACCGCGCACCGGTGGGCGGTGGCGTCTCGGCATGCCATTTGCCATGGATGGACACGGATGGAATCGATAAAAAAAACAGGTCAGACCCGTACAGCCACCAGGACTCGGGGCGGGTCTGGTTGAGTTGTGGTTGTAGAAAAAAAAAAAAGCTGCCGTGGGGAAGCTGACGTGGGCTATGAGCTGTAGAAAAGCTAAAATCTATTTGGTTAAACAAGTATAAAATATACCTTCTATCTTTATTTCTTTTGAAACATGAAAGAGCTTTTTATTTTATTAATTTCGAAAAACAGAAAGTCAAAAGCAGAGTTAAACCAGCTTTTAAAAATATACTAAAAAACAGCTGTTTCTAGAAAAACAACCTAAAAAAACAACTCCTTTAGTTAGGCTTTTAGCTTTTGGACCAAAGGCTAAGGAAAAAAAAAAAAAAAAAAAAAAAAAAAAAAAAAAACAACCAAACGGACCCTCGGTTGCGGCGCATCGCACCTGCCCGCCGCCGCGTCCGCGCCGAGGTGGAGGCGTGGAAACTTGGAAGCCGGACTCGGATAAGCGCGGCCGCCTCGCCGCGTGCCCGCGTCGCTCTCGCACCGACGCCGCCGCCGTGTCATCCAGTGCTGCCCACATCCTCATCTCAAATTCTCATGTTTCTCATGTCAATGGGTGGGCGGATAATCCCACTCGCCAGTTCATTCATCACCAGGCGTGCGTGCCGATGCACGAACCCAAACCAGGTCCACCGCATCGCGCACGACCAACACGTGGAATTTAAGAGCATTTCATTTGGGTACAATAGAGTATACTAGTTTGTTGCCTGGTCATCATCTCAAGAGCCAACGGCCGAGTCAAGGTTGGCCATTCGGAACAACACCAACCTCACGATAATTCCCGCGTCACCAACAGGGTTTTGCATTTTTTTAAAAATTTTTAGAACGAGTACATGTACGTATACTTTTGCGCCCGAGCTCATGGGCTCAGTGCCGCGGCAGGGTAGACGGCGAGGGGGATCCGGACGCGGTGCTTCTTGTTGCCCTTGAGCACCACCTCCCCGAAGCTGAACGCGTTCCCCGGCGCGGTGGTGTTGAACACGATCCGCAGCGTCCGCGCCGCGCCGGGCGCGATGGCGAACTGCGACGGCGACACCCGCACCGCCACGCCGCCGGGCGCGCGCACGTACGCCATGTACGTCTCGTTCTGCGCGCCCACGCTCGTCACGCGCCGGTCCACGCGCCGCGACCCCAGCAGGCTCGCCACCGTCACGCTCGCCGCGTTCAGGTCCGAGCACCACCGCGCCACCCCCGCCCCCATCCCCGCACGCGGCGACGGTGGGGGAGGGCACGGTGCGCCCACCGCGCGCAGCACAGCGGCGTTGTCCACGCCGGGCACCGCGCACAGGAACCGGAGGTAGTCGCTGTACCCGGCGTCGAACACCAGGCCGGGGTCCAGCGCGCGTGCCGCGTTCACGGCGCCCGCACCCATGTCGAACGGCGTCGCGGGGTCCACGGAGCCGTCGTCGCTCCTCACCGTCAGCGGCCGGCCCGAGCGGTCGGTCACGTCCGCGGTCGACATGATCGCCGACATGACCATGGCGGGGCTCCACGTCGGGTGCCTCTGCTTGATCAGGGCTGCCACACCGGCGACGTGCGGGGCGGCCATGCTTGTGCCGGACAGGAGCGCGTACTTCTCGCCCTGGATCTCTGGCAGCGCGTTGCTCGTCGGGCTCCATGCTCCCCATATAAGATTCCCTGGTGCCATCACGTTCGGTTTCAGCACCTCTGCCGTCTGCATCTGTGCGTTCTCCACGTCCGGTCCCCTCGAGGAGTAGTCGGCCACCACTGGTGCTTCTCCCGAATAGCTTGCACGCCGTCCCTCCGTAATCCGTACAGTCGCTCCGAAGCTGACCACGTTTCCATGTTCATCTCGAACCGTGTTGTTGTTATAGTACCTAAATAGGGCCTGCACACAGTAGCAAATGAAAATGCGATCAGGCGAAAATTCCTAGCTAGTGGAAACAGAATCTTGCGATTCCAGTACTGATCAAAACACTGCTGTAGTGCATTCTCTTAACTCTTAAGATATTTCAGCTTGGTCAGGAACTTACTCGCATGTCGGAACCCCTCAGAACTATGGCGGAAGGGACTGTCGTGGGAAATGTAGGCTCATAATCAATGTCGACGTCACCCGAAGAACGATCAGTGACGATGACTCCAGCAGCTCCAATTCTCTCAATCGTAACGATGACACCAGCAAGGTCGGGGTTGTCTTCATAGTAGCTTGATGAATCGAACATGCAAATAATCACCTTTCCCTGGACAAGAGGTCTGATGAAGATATTTGGATCTTGGCAATTGACAGCCCTATCGGATGAATTCTCATTGACCACATCATCAGCCCATGCTAGTGGGTACATTGTTTCACCTGGTGTTGGAGCTGGCAAGACAGGCAAGGGGTTAAAACAAATTTGGCATCGAGTGAAGTATTGAAACATAGGCACATTGTGACATAGTCAATCATTAGATCTACTTGAATTTGTTAGTTATAGAATGATGTTGTCCTATCCAAGATCAGGTACAGTTATGCAAGGGTAAGGCTGTCTAGAAATTCCATTCCCCAGATCAACGGCCAAGATAGGTTGAAATGAATTACCTGAAAGGGCGCCGCAAGAAAATACTTTCCCATTGCCAATTATGATTGATTTTCTATACTTACGGTCTGTCGTTGAAGCAGCAACACTTAATATCCATGGGCTGAAAGAGACGACTGTGTTTGCATCGGGTCCTGCATTGCCAACGGCCTGAACAACTGACACTCCAGCCTTTGTGGCAAGGAGCAGTTGTGCCTCAAGCAAATTGAGGAAAGATGCTGGCCCAGGTGAAACTGAAGAAGGAGCCATAGAAAGACTTATAACATTAACCCCATCCTCTACTGCCTACATACAAGTAACACAGTTTAGCATACAGATTGAACGACAATAGCTTTCTGTAGAGTATATCTAAGAACCTGGTCGACCGCAGCAATCACATCTGACATGTATCCACCGAAAGGATAGGCAGCTTTGTAGATTGCAAGACTGAAAGGGCAATCAACAGATCGTAAGATTATATACACTATTTCCCTTCTTGGCTTTCAAGTTTCAACATCTGAAATGGTATCTCCAAAAAAAAAAATGAAATGCTGCAAAAGGATTGTTCTTTCAGTCCAACTCACCGAGCTCCAGGGGCCATGCCGCTTGCATACCCAAAGTTGTAGCCTCTGGATACTAGTGGCGTATGGAAATTCCCAGCTGCAATCGATGCGGTGTGGCTGTGAAGACACTGTTATGATCAGCTGCTGATGCATTTTGAGGATAAAATGAATTAATACAGTTATCAGCATATAATAGAGAATTGGACAAACCTGCCATGACCATCTGGATCATAAGGAGATTCATAGTGAATTGTAGCATTGAACTCCCCAGTGGCTTGGGCAGCACGTGCAAACCACCTAGCTCCCACTATCTTACTACTGCATGAATCTGGAGGAAATCTATTCCCAGTACGACATATTCCTTTGAAACTAGCCGGTGGTGGTTTCGCTTGGCTTGACGTGTTACTGATAGCAAAGCTTGGGTTCTTAGGGTCAATCCCGGTATCAATCATGCCAATCACCACCCCATCACCGGAATTCTCAGCACCACCCAGGAGCGGCCAGACTGCACTAGCTCCAATGTAACTTGGTGTATGTGTGGTCATCTTGGCCATTTTGATGTCTTCTTGGATAAGTCTAACTCCTTTTGCACCACTAAGAATTCTAACTAACTATTACACATATAACAAATATAAATATTCAACTATTAATTCGAACAGAAACAAATAACCGACATTCACTAATAACATCATCAACTCTTTAATAAAACTTGCAAACGGCTAGCCATTATAAAAATATAAGTGCAATGGATTTGCATTTGATGGTTGACATCTCCATGTCTTTCATGGGTTTCAGTTTGTAAATACAGAGTATAGGAAAAATATAAGTCATATACTGCTGTGCAAAAAAAAATCAAAGTGGGGCAGATCTAGTTATTGACAGAAACTATGGTTGGGCAGCAGCAGACTGAACCAGACTCTCAATTCACTGTAAAGATACTCCACACTCCTGATAATATTCGCCAATAACCAGAATTTACTTGAGTTGCTATACTGCTCATATTATGTTTATATGTTAGCATGTATACTTGCAGCTCCAATCTTGAATTCATGATTGATGTCTACACACAGAGGTTATCCCTGGTACTGGAAATTCTACTCTGCCAAGTGAGAATAGAAGCTTTGTGGAACAGTTCCCTCATTTCCCAGCCCAAATAGTCAAATAACAGAGAAAATAATAAAAGGAATTTTATGCACTAGAGTCTGAAAAAGCACCTTCTCAGATTCAGCATGGAGAGCAAATCCATTAATCAAGTGAGTGTAACTGTATAGTTTCTTGTAAGATCCCACTGGGAGAAATGAGTCCAGGAAGCTGTCATGCTTTGTTGTGGCCACCCGTTTGTACTTCTGAGCTTCCTCGCCTCTCCTGAATAAAATACTTTAGTAATTGGTATTACCCGGAGATGATGATATAATTCAACTTATTCCTATGCAGAAAACACATACACTACATGCTTGCGGTTCACTTTGTAAGAAATGACTGGGTCATCCTCCATCACCACCATATAAACCTTGGCAAATACATGAGATGGACCACAGTTCAAGCTCAGAAAAGTAAGAATAGAGCAGAACACTAGAGACAGCTTGAGAAAAGCCATAACGGTGTCACTGAATGATTGTATGAGTTCTATGCTTGAATATATGTGCTTATATAAGTGTGAGAACAGGATTTATCTAAAAGAATGTTAGGTGAGAATTAGAGGGAACTAAAAATGAAGCATGCACCTGATACATCAAGAACGGTCCGGCTCATCTCTGAACCACCGAATGCACGCAATGAGGGCTTCCTGAATTCTATGTGCCTTTCTTGAACTGACAGCAATACGGTTACAGAGACCTTACCTGTTTCCAGTACTGTTGGGAAAATATGAGAAGGCCTCTTGACTCTTGTATAGGCCATGCAGCTGGTGCAGTCAACCGAACCAATTTTAAATTTTGACACTAGGCATGGCAGTTTAGGTTAGTTTGCAAAGGCATATAAAGAATCAAATCACAAGTGAGCCATGTATTTGGTCTGTTATTACCTACAACATCTGAAACAAGCAAAACCATTTCTCCCTTCGCATGCTTTGCGTGGGAGCTCTGCCTAGTTTTGCAGATCATCCCCTCTGGCTCTGTGTACAAACATTTAATTTGAAACCGCTAACCACATGATACACCTAAATATAGCTGTGACGCTTCTCTCTCGGATCAAATTAACCTAAAGGTTTCCTAACCGTGGTACCAACTCACACGAAAACACCCTTTGCGCCGCACAAAGAAGAGCAAAATGAACATCCACAAAACCGGGGCAGTATCATACCTCGCCCCAGCGAAAGTGCAAATGCAGGTACCCGACAATTTTGCCTTAGGCTCCAACTACCAAAATATTATAGCGCGCAACTGATTCAAAGAGGAGCACAGACAAACCATGACCCTCGCCGCGGCGGCGTCGCTAGGCGTTCCGGATCCCTCTCGCCGCCTTGGATGATGGGAACGACCCCGTCGCGGCGTCTCGTGGCGCCCGCCATTCTTACCCTCTTCCTGCTCTCCTCTCTTACTTTGACCGTCGCGGACTCGCGGTCTCGCCGACGAAGTAAACGGTGTTGCGCCTTGAGCTGTGGACGTTCTATTGGGCCTAATGCTGAGGTGCTAGTTCTTCTGGGCTAATGGGCCAAGTCTATTGGACCATCTTAATGCTTCTGGTCTCAACTTTTGATTTGAACCCAAGGTGTAATTAATTGAAACAAAACTAGCCCAGACCAGAATCGGATAGTGATGATGAACTCATGGTCCGGAAAAATTGCCTGTCTATATGCGACTGACAGCAGCCAGGTCGCAGTCTCAGAATATATTTTTTTTATTCTGCTAGAACATTTCGGTTTTCCTTCTTTGAACATCGTTCCCAGTTGACAACAGGTGTTTCTTCAGTGTTTCCACCTGAAGGCGTAACTGGAAAATGCGAAGATTTTTTTTCCCATCGAGTAAAAAGCATCGTTGTTGCCTCGTTGGTAACTTCACTATTTTCCATTGCTTAAGCGATAGTATGTCTCTTAATCATGGAAATTAGTTGCTGCAAATCCCTTGTCATAAAATACTCTTAGTTTTAAGAAATGGGGGAGAAGTCACCTAGTAAAAAACTTATTCCTCTAATTTCTAAAAACAGAAGAAACACCACATAAAGAAAGACAGAGAAAATTTTCTAAAAAGAAAGACTGGAGAATGAGACCTTGTTTAATTCCCCCTCCTAAAGTTTACTTCTCGTCCCATCGAATGTTTGACACATGCATGGAGTATTAAATATAGACTAAAAAAATTAATTACACAGTTAGCGATTAATTTGTGAGACAAATCTTTTAAACATAATCAACCCATGATTTGACAATGTGATGCTACAGTAACACATACGCTAATGACGAATTAGTTAGGCTTAATAAATTCGTATCACGGATTACTAACGGATTCTATAATTTATTTTTTTATTAATATTCGAACACCACATATAACACTCTAAAACTTTACGTCCTGAATTTAAACAAGACCTGAACATCTATCAACTAAGTGCAACTTGCCCACTTCCTACGTCTCCCACCTCACACGTCTGCTTAACAGGCGCAGTCAGCTAGGTGTAAACACTGCAGTGCAATACAAAATCCACAACATCTCTGACTTGGAGCCTAAAGAAATCTCAATATATTACAGTATGCTACATGCATCTCTTGATCTTAATTACATCTACACCTGTTAGCAAAAGTGGCATACCCATATGGACGTGCGTGGGGGAAGCTAGCCAGTTTGGCTAGGATATAGTATATGATATAGTATGCGTTATATATATGATATATCCCTATTTCAATGGGCAGGGACCATCAAGCATGCCTACACCTGTATCATCTAACCTAGACCTCACATTTGATTAGTAAGATGATTCCAGCTCCGTGCAACCCCTATAACAAACCAAAGGATTAACAATTGCAGAGTCGCCTCATCTTTCTTTCGAGGCAATCATTAGGCTGTCTTCGACACAGGAGCTATAAGAAGACCCAAATTTAAAATAAGTCTCTAGCACAATATATATAGTCTCCAACAGAGTATCTATATAGAAGACCTATTTTATGTGCCAAGAGAGGTATAATCTAAATCTGAGTATTCTCTCTCCTAGAGACTCATTTGTAGAAATAGTTCTCTTTTAGATTTTATTGTTGAAAAAAACTAAAAATAGATATTGAACCATTTAACTATAGCACTACCCAAATGTAAAATAAGTCTTGTGTTTTAGGTATCGATCGTTGAAGACCGTCTTAGTGGCAGCCTGTGTACGCATATGCGTGCGTGTTCTTCTTTCTCCAAAAACTCCTTATAGTGCCCGCAGATGCTACGAGGCATCCAAGGCGAATTGTTCCTGTGCCGGCAGCCGGCTGCATCCCGGAAGACCGATCCATCAATCTCTGCTTGCTCCTGCAACCTTTTAACCGTCGATCCTTTCTGAAGTATTATACGCTGTGTCGTTGCGCAAAGCAGTTTTGTGGAGTAGTGTTCTTGATGCTTTCATGCAGCAGTTCGTCTGTATATATCTTTCCGAGCTTTTCAGACTAATCATTTTATGCTCTCTGAATCTTTGACTATTCTGGACATCGCCTGGCCTCTCTTTCAAGCCATCAGATCATTGGTGCCATCCTCCTATATTATCTTTCTACAGAGATTGCGTTCTTAGAAATGTTAAGATTGATATCTAATCTTAATTGGACCCAACGGTTCACTTAGGCTTTTGACTCGCGTCCTGATCGGGGGCGTCCAGCTCACCATGGCTGAAGGGCTCCTGTCACACTACGCTATAAAAAAAGGTGGGGGCCGACGGCTCTTATCACGATGTTGACCTGAGCCGAGCACCCCACTGACACCAAAACCCTAATCCGATCAGAGAGGGGCGCAGCCAGTGACGGGAAGTCACCAGCCACGCCGCCCGCTCCATCGACGTTGACGTCTTCATCGCCCTCTTCACCGACCGTCGCTGCCCGTACGCAGACTACATTAACGAACGTGATGGCGTCCGCTGAACCCTCCTCTTCTGTGGTGTCAAGTTCAACACCTTCTCCCTTCCCTCTCTGTCTCTCTTGTTCTACATGTATTAGGATGAACTGTGTCTTTTATCCCGTATAGAACACTCTACCGGCTAGATCTATGATCCTAGTGATCCTACAACACTCACAATGGTACCAGAGCCATCGGTTTCTAGGGTTTTTAGATCTAGAACGGGTAAACCGATTAGAAAAGAAAGTTGAAGGTTAGATCCAGTGTGGGTCTAACAAGAACAGAGGGTTCGGTTCAACCCTAACCCTAACTGGGTTAAGGAAAGGAGAAAAAGAAGAGGGTTTCGGCCTTAAGAACGTAAGAGCCGAACCCTAAACCCGTAAAAGACTTCACGAGGAAGATAAACAGTGAAACCCTAACTCTAACTTCGATCCCCATCTCAAATCGGTTGAATCCGAGCACCAACAAAGAAGCAAATCTGAAGGGGAAGGGGTGGCCTACCTCGTCGCTGCGCAGCGCTACTGCTTCGTCGGCGCGGGGGGGAAAAGAACGCCGAGCCGGGGGCGCTGCTCGCTGGGCTCTGGCCAAAGAGGCGCCGCGGCCAGGCCGCTCGACGGCGGCGCACTCACCCGTTGGGGAGCGCGCACACCGGCGAGGGGGTCGGCAATGGCGTCGGGGCTTGCTCTTGTCGCCGTTTCGTCCGCTCGACTAGCTCGGTTGCCGTTGACGCTGCGCTGAGGAGACTAGGAGAGAGACGAAGAGAGAGAAAGGGCAGAGCCGAATGACGCTAGGGTTTTCAAGGGAGCCGCTGCGGTCGGCGTTTTGATCCTGCGACGCGCGCGGACGGCTGTCGGATCGGCGCGGATGGCCGAGATCGATCAGGCCATTTCGCGGCCCAGGCAGGCGCGTACGGCCGCGCGGCTTTGCCGGCCCAGGCCCAGGTTGCGGCCTTGGTGCGAGCAGCGCGCGTGGAAGAGAGGAAGGCCGGGCCGAATTCTCGGCTGGGCCGAATGAATAGTGATGAATTGAATCAGTTTTTTGTTTTTTCTTTTTCCAGTAAATGTTTATTTCCTGGAAAATGGATAAATGGCTTAAAGAAAATAGAAAAGAGAATTTTCCTGTGGGTAAAATTTACAAAATTGAGATGATTTTTTCGTTGCGCATTTAAAGATGTTATTTTCATTATTAAATTCGAACCAATGGGAGAATTTAATTTTAAAAATGGATATGTTTTAATTGATTATAGTATTGTTATTATTCTGACCAACGTTGATTAATAGCAATATTATGATGAGTTTTTTGTCATGCATTAATTCTATTTCTGTCCAACGATGATGTAGATTTAATGTATAAACAGTTGTATGTTTTAATTTTGACCAATGTTGGAATCAAGGCATACAATTGTTGTCATTATTTATGTTCTCACACTATATGAATTATGTTTTCAGGTGAATACAACTTGATGGGTTGTATCAAAGAGATCCCCACTCTCAAAGGTAATAACTACACGGAGTGGAAGAAAAAGATTGACCTGATCTTTATCTTAGCTGAGGTGGACTGGGTAGTCACCACACCATATCCCACAGAGCCTGTGGCACTAGTGAGGGAGATAAACGAGGCTGATGCCGCTTGGGCAACAAAAGAGAGGGATTTTGCATCTCAAATAATATCCTATGACCTTGAGCATAGGAAGTGGGTCACTGCCAACAAGAAATATATGACTGTGATAAAGAACACAATTGAGCCTGCAATTGTGGGCTCAATTCCAGAGTGTGACACCGTCACCGAGTACCTCGAAAGAATAAAGAGTCAGTTCACTGGCTCTTCAAAGACATATACTACCCAGCTGATAAAGCAGCTGGTGACAGAGAGGTACTCACGTAATGGTGGCATAAGAGAGCATATACTAAGGATGAGTAATTTGGCATCCAAGCTAAAACCAATAGATCTGGCTCTCAAGGAAGAGTTCCTTATCCATCTGATTTTTGCTTCCTTGCCAAAAGAGTTTAACACTTTTGTTGTCAACTATAATATACAGCCCGAAAAATGGGACATGGAGAGGCTCATGGCTATGTATGTGCAAGAGGAGAGAATGAAAACTGTCAATGGTGGCTCTATCAATTATCTAAAAGACAATAAGAAAAAGAATAACAATACTAACTTCTCCTCAAAGTCAAAGGGAAAGGGTCCCATGCTGCATCAGCCTCAGCAGAACAAGTTCACAGTAGAAAAAGACCAGTGTCTCTATTGTAAGAAGATAGGACATTATAATAAAGATTGTCCTGATTACTTAAAGATGATCATGACAAAGAAAGGTGAGAATATTATTACATTCATAAATGAATCCTTATATGTACAGTATTCAAAATCTACTTGGTGGATTGACTCAGGTACAACTGTTCATGTTGTTAATTCTTTACAGAGATTCCGTTCGATGAGGACTACGCAAAGAAGCAAAAGACACGTTAAAGTTGCATATGGAGTCCTGAGCAAAAGTTGAAGCCATTGGCGATCTTTCTCTAGAGCTTGCTGATGGTTTTAAACTTATACTTAGAGATGTTCTTTATGTTACCTCATTACAGAGGAACTTGATTAGTGTTTCATGTTTGGACAATGATGGATATGATTGCTATTTTGAAAATGGCAAATGTAAGATAACATTTAATAATGCATGTGTTGGTCTTGCTATCTTACAAAATGAGCTTTATTTGTTATCACTACGTGATGATGTGAATGTTGTATGCGATGATGGGAACATTGCATGCGACAATATGAATGTATCATCGTCTGCAGATGTAAACAAAAAACGAAAGAGAGCTCATGATGCATTGTCATAATTATGGCACTGTCGTTTAGGCCATATTTCAAGGGGGGAATAGAAAGACTAGTTAAGAATGATATTCTTCCTCCATTAGAGCTCTCAGATTTAGAACAATGTAGAGAATGCATTAAAAGAAAGTATGTAAAGAAAAATTAAGAAAGATGTCAAACGAAGCGCATGAATTTTATAGATTATTCACACAAACATCTGTGGTCTGTTTTCTGTAAAGAGAGTGGATGGTTATGATTCATTCATAACATTCACAGATGATTACTCCCGTTATGGCTACATTTATCCTATCAAAAAAAGAACAGAAGCATTGGATAAATTTAAGATATTTAAGGCAGAAGTTAAAAACCAACACAATTTAAAGATTAAGATAGTCAGGTCCGACCGTGGGGGGAGTACTACGGTCGGCATACCCCATATGGCCAAGTTCCTAGATCTTTTGTAAAGTTCTTACAGGAGAATGGCATAGTAACCCAATATTCTACACTAGGCGAACCTTAGCAGAATAGAGTAGATGAAAGGCACAATCGTACCTTGATGGATATGGTGTGCAGTATGATAAGTTACTCCACCTTACCGTTGAGCCTGTGGATGGAGGCGTTAAAAATCATCATTCATATTCTCAATAGAGTACCAAGTAAGTCGGTGTTCAAAACACCATATGAGTTGTGGACAGGAAGAGTACCCTCACTAAATCAGTTACGTGTGGGGGAGAGTCCTGCTTAGGCTAAAGTATTTAACCTAAATATTGGAAAGCTAGATCCCAAAACAATGAGTTGCTATTTCATTGGTTACCTAAAAAAGTCAAAAGGTTTTTGTTTCTACTTTCCAGACAGATATACAAAGTTTGTGGAAACAAGACACGCTGTCTTCCTAGAGGATGAAATAATGAGGGAGAGCATGGTAGCTTGAGAAATTGACCTTGAAGAGAAGCGGATGTATGCGCCCACTTCGATGATTCATGAGCCATTTTTCTCACTACCTGCTGTCGCTGTACCGACAGTGCAAGATACTGTAGTGCCAGCACCTATTGTTATTCCACCTATGGCAACAATGAATGATGATGAGGAACCTGTTTTTCAGGATCCTATAGAACCTATTGCCACAAATGAGGGGGAGCAACAATAGCCTCAAACAGAAGATGTGCCAAATGTGGAGGCCTCTAGAAGGTCTCAAAGAGTTAGAAAATCAGCTATTCCTACTGATTATGAAGTGTACAACACTGAGAAATTTTCAAATGGAGGATGATTCCACCTTATTTGAAGAAGCCATGTGAAGTAATCATTCATCAAAATGGCTTAAGGCCATGGAAGATGAAATGAAATCTATGAATGCCAATAAAGTTTAGGATTTAGAGATAATTCCTAAAGGAGCCAAAACAGTATGGTGTAAATGGGTCTACAAAACAAAACTTGACTCTCAAGGGAATATAGAGAGATATAAAGCACGACTTATGACAAAAGGCTTTACGTAAAGAGAATGGATTGATTACAATGAGACCTTTTCTCCAGTCTCATGTAAGGATTTTTTCAGAATCATAATAGCATTAGTGGCACATTACGATTTAGAATTACATCAGATATATGTAAAGATGGCATTTCTCAATGGGAACTTGGAGGAAAATATTTACATGGCACAACCAAAAGGTTTTGTCATAGAAGGAAAAGAACGAATGGGATGCCACCTAAAGAAATCTTTATGGATTAAAACATGCTTCAAGACAGTGGTACTTGAAGTTTGATCAGACAATAAGGAATTTTGGGTTTAAAGAGAATGTAGAGGACAATTGTGTCTATACAAAGTTTAAGAATGGGAAGTTTATCTTTCTTGTCCTATATGTGGATGATATCTTACTTGCTAGTAGTGATGTCAATCTACTACTGGAGACAAAGAAGTTTTTATCCTCAAAATTTGATATGAAAGATCTTGGTGAAGCTTCGTTCGTTCTAGGGATCGAGATTCACCGAGATAGAAGTAAAGGGGTATTAGGACTGTCACAAAAGGCATACGTAGAAAAGATCTTAAAGAAATTCAGTATGCACAAATGTAGTCCCTCACATGCTCCTATAGTCAAGGGCAATAGATATGGAGATTTTTAATGCCCTAGGAACCAATATGAGATTGATCAAATGAAAGCGGTTCCATATGCTTCAGCTGTCGAAAGCTTGCAATATGCTCAAGTATGCACATGCCCTGACTTGGCATTTGTTACCGGGTTACTTTCGTAGATTCCAGAGCAATCCTGGAATAGAACACTAGAAATTGGTAAAGAAAGTCTTGCATTATTTGCAAGGAACAAAAGGCCTTATGATGACGTATAGAAGATCTGATTCACTCCATATAGTGGGATATTCAGATTCTGATTATACGAGAGATGATAGAAAATCCACGTCTGGATATGTATTCACTCTCATGGGGGGAGCTATTTCATGAAAAAGCTCAAAGCAAACTGTTACTACATCGTCCATAATATATGTCGAGCTTGTAGCATGTTATGAGGCAACGGGACAGTTGAACTTGCTAAAGAAGTTCATACCTGGTTTGAAGGTGGTAGACGACATCTATAGACCACTTAAGTTATACTACGATAATAATCCGGCAGTACAGTATGCTCACAATAATAAGTCAAGTGCTGCTGCCAAACACATTGACATAAAGTATTATATTGTGAAAGATAAAGTCTGGGATCAAGTCATAAGTCTTGAGCATATAAGTACCAAAAAGATGCTCATAGATCCGCTTATAAAAGGCTTACCATCCAACGTGTTCAGAGAACATGTAGTCAGCATGGGTTTAAGGGAAAGCCTATAATTCCTGACCAAAAGAAGGTCCAAAGATAACTATCTATTTTAAAACAGAGTGGTGTGTTGTAGCTGTTAAATCTATCGGCAATGGACCGTGATGATGAGACGTGCTCTATGTGCTAATCTGTAATGGAATGAACAAAAGTAAATGATATGAAAGTAAAAGATGAAAAGAGATCAAGGGAGAGATTGTTAGATTGATCCCTAATCCTAACTGGACCCAACGGCCTAGTTGGGCCTTTGATTAGCGCCCTGATCGGGGGCGCCTAGCCCACCATGG
The DNA here is from genome assembly GCF_019320115.1 of Miscanthus floridulus. Taxonomy (NCBI): domain Eukaryota; kingdom Viridiplantae; phylum Streptophyta; class Magnoliopsida; order Poales; family Poaceae; genus Miscanthus; species Miscanthus floridulus. The sequence continues at coordinate 21,316 of NW_027096342.1, read as the reverse complement.
CTGGAGGCCCCCTGTCACACTGTGCTATAAAAAGAGATAAGGGCCGACGGCTCTTATCATGAGGTTGACCTGAGCCGAGCACCCCACTGACACCAAAACCCAAATCCGATCAGAGAGGGGCGCAGCCAATGACGGGAAGCCACCAGCCGCGTCGCCCGCTCCATCGACGTTGACGTCTTCATCGCCCTCTTCACCGACCGTCGCTGCCCGTACGTAGACTACATCAATGAACATGATGGCGTCCGCTGAACCCTCCCCTTCTGCGGTGTTAGGTTCAACACCTTCTCCCTTCCCTCTCTGTCTCTTGTTCTACATGTATTTGGATGAACTATGTCTTTTATCCCGTATAGAACACTTTACCGGCAAGATCTATGATCCTAGTGATCCTACAACACTCACAAGAAAAGCTCATCGAGGTTTCATTGGAAAAGGAAGCCGATCAAGGTTGGATCAGAAAATGCTTACTCACTTTCAGAACAGTTTCTACTCCCAATATCTCAATCGTCTAACGCCTGACATACCTCTTTTTAGATAATGGAGAGAAATACAATCTGGCTTCATCCCTCCTAGGAGAGGAATCAGGCCAAACTTTACAAGTTTCTCTACACTCCCAAACAAGTAAACCCAAACTCACAGTCACAGTCTCACCCACAAATTAATCTTTAATCTCTACACCTAAAAAGACTCTAATGTCATCATCTATTCGGTGATACCAAATCTCAATCTCTGCTCAAGAGTCCACGTCCGATACGAATAAAACTCCACTTAGAGCTCACACGTCATCGTCCTACCCAGTTCCGATACGAAGAATAGATCCACGTGTCGGAGGCCCAGTCCAACAAGAATTCGAGTCTGTCTCGGCCTCTAGGACCAGTCTACCTTAAACTGGTCACCCAGGACGCATCCGAACTCCTGTTTTCGATGATCCATATATGGATAGGAAAGATAATTTGATAAGTAAGCCAATCCAAGTGGTTTCACGTCAAAAGCTCTTCGGAATCAACAGGAATCGTCGAAACAATTTAGCAGTCCAGAATCTGCCAGGGTGCTGCGACACCTTCTTTTGGTCCGTTGGACCGTGTATCGTGTTTGGGCCCATTAGGGGGTGCGTCCAGGGTAGGTGACTGACCCTAAGACCTTTATAATCATTTGCCACTGCCATCATTAGGTTTTCGGGTTTTGCTTAGATTATTCTATCAAGAACAGTTTTGTCGTTCATCGGTTTGTGCGACCCCAACTTCGTGAGATAATCATTCATCTGTAATTTGGTTGTGTTCTTTCTTGTTCTTGCTTGTGTTCTTTGTTGCGTAGGCAAGGATTAGCCTTTTTGGCGAGGTCAACCTGGTCTATGACTTGGTTGATAACCAGAGGAGCTATGGTGCTAAGATTGCAGAGTTCGATCTTTCGATCTGAAGCCGGATCGGTGTGTCATTCTCTGCCACAACAATAGTTACCCTCACCTAACGAAAGATCGAGATCCCCGTCTCCATTAAGTGGTAATCAGAGCTAAGGTATACCGTCAGGTTCACATTTATTCAATCGTTTGAGTGTTTCGCATTCGTCCTATAGTCTAGTGCCATACTTGTTTTTTCTGTCCTAGAACCTTCCGCGCCACAGCCTTTGCATATTTTAGTTTCAGAGTCCGTCGTGTTGAGTTTGTGTCCAGGTCGAGGTCTTGTTACTGGTTAGGTCATGTTAGAGTCTAGTTCGTGTGTTTTTCTCTATCGTTTCCATCAAATCTTTGCTGTTGTAATCAATTTTGCGCACATTGTTCCCGTTTTAGTCCTCTAATTCAGAGTCAATTCTTAAAACTGGTCTAGTTTTCGCATACGAACTCCTGATTTCGACGTTCCATATATCAAAATTGATCAGAATTTTTTTTTGGATCCATCCATCCCCCACTTTGTCAGGGTTCAAAAATTTTAAATTGGTCAAAAAGTGATCACAAGATCCTCTTTTCGTGGTCACAAGGTTTTTATCGATTTTGAGCAAGTTTTCTAAAAATTCCACAGGCCACGTCTTACACTTGTTTGAGCTTATATTTTCTATGGTTACTTCTTTTGTGCTTCTAAGTAAAGGAAAAATATCAAAAAATAAAATAAAAAAGTTAAAATTTCCCAAAAAAAACAACGACAGCCCAAAAAATAGAAAAAAAAGAGAGGGACAAAAGAGGAACAATATCTAGAGGAGCATATAGAGAAGACCAAAGTGAGCTGTGTTAGCGTGTGCTGTCTGGTTCCTTGTTTGTGTTGTTGTTTCCATCCACCATACTTGTTTTTCATACACCTGTCACCTTGCTATCCACCATACTTTTGTCACACGTCTAGTACTTGGAACATTTTAGATCAGCAACGAGAACAAGTACTTTGGACTATAATTCAGCATTACTTTCTGTTACTGACTTATATGCCAGATATATATATTACTCTTGTGTGCCTTCCAAGCTCCACAAACTCTTCAGATCAGTACAGACAAAGGGCCTTGCAATCTCGGTACCACTGCCTCACAGGTATCACGAACCAGCCACCGGTTGTACCGCCCACTGCTTGTATTGGTAAGAACTTTGTAAGAGCTTGGTAAGACGCTTCCACTTACTGTAAAAAGTGACACCACTACAACCACATAGTCATTTGGTAGGGATAACTTTCACCTGTTTGTTCCTGTTTTTGTGTTTTCAATGGCAGGAGATGAACAGACTGGAGATAACAATCCTAAGGGTTTCAACGAGTGTGTCAGTCAAGAGCAACTACAAGCTGTTGTAGAGGATGCCCAAAAAGGATGAATGAGGCCATCAGAAAGGCCATCACTGACGCACTCATTGAACTCAACATTGGCAATAGCATGGAGAGATTGGACAAGCAAATTTCCACGCTAATCGACAAGGTTACTGAGTTGGAAACCTTTGTGGCGGGCAACAACGACGTCTCTGGCAGCAACACCAATGGTCAAGACACTGGTGTATGATGCCAATGGGAACATAGGTTGAGCAGCTTTTTGACAAGAGAGATTACGACAACGTCTTCGCCGTAACACGATAGGTATGGGTGGTGTCCACCACCACCATCAAGGTAATAATCATCGTGTGCCCGATGATCCTTATGCTAAAATTAAGTTCACAATACCATCTTTTTTGGGTCATTATGATGCTGAGGGATATCTTGATTAGGAGATGATGGTAGAACAAAAGTATAGTGCCCATCTTGTACCTGAGCAGCATAGAGTTAGACAAGCTACAGTGAGTTTAAGGATTTTGCCATTATTTGGTGGAATGGGCTAGCTGCACAAAATGCTTTACCTGGTATGTGGGAAGAACTTAAGGTAGCTATGCGTGATTGTTTTGTTCCTCCTTATTATAGAGACTTGCGTAAGAAATTGAAGCGTTTAGAACAAGGAGATAAATCTGTATAGGATTACTATGGTGAGCTCCAAAAGGGATTGATGCGCTGTAGTGTTGTGGAGGGAAATGAAGATGCTATTTGTCGTTTTTATTCGGGTTTGAGGCGTGAGATTCAGGGCATTGTTGATTATAAAGAATTTAACACTGTCAACTAGTTGTTTCAGTTTGCTATGCTTGCAGAAAAGGAATTGCAGGGCGTGAACAATAGGGCAAGAGCAAGGTCAGCACTAGCACATACATGCCACGCTCGGCACCATCTTTAGGGCTGACCAAGCCAACCACTTTTTGGGCAGCCTCCACCAGCGAGCAAGCGACCAGCAACCTCTGGAGTTTCCGTTACACCTAAGACACCTCCCGCACGACCTTCAGATTCAGGTAAAAATTCTTTGCAGGTGCCTACCAAGAGTTCCTCATCCATTGCATCGACGGGACACACTTCGGGTATTCAGTGCCACCGCTGCCATGGCATTGGCCATGTGCAGAAGGACTGCCTAAGTCAGCGGGCATATATTGCTACAGAAGATGATTACATCAGCACCTCTAACGTTGAGGATGAAAAAGACCAAGATGCAGATAAGGAGGATGGCGAAGTCCTTGGTGACGAGGCCACGGTGTCCTATAAGAGCATCATTGTACAACGGGTGCTCAGCTCATAAGTCCAGCAACCTGAGAAGCTACAACGCCATAACTTGTTTTAGATTTTCTTCATCATCAGTGACCATCGAGCACATGTCATTATTGATGGAGGTAGCTGCAACAATTTGGTGAGTTTCTGATTTGGTCAAGAAGCTTGGCTTGACCACACGCCCACACCCATGTCCATACCATATTTAGTGGCTAAATGATTCTGGTAAAGCAAAGGTAACGCAAACTTGCAGAGTTTCATTTTCCATTGGTTCTTATACTGATTCTGTTGATTGTGATATGGTACCTATGCAAGCTTGTTCACTCTTATTGGGTCGTCCTTGGGAACATAATAATGATGATATACACCATGGTAGAAGTAATAAATACACTTTTGTGCATAAAGGAAAGAAAATTACTTTGGTACCTTTGACCCCTGCTCAAATTGTACAAGCTAATAGAGAACGCGCTGCTAGTTTGAATGATGTTCAATCTGAAAATTAGTAAGTTGCTAATTCTATTTTCCCACCTAAAAAGGATAAGTCTAAATCTATTTCTAAGGCTGAGGGGATTAAATTGAAGGGTGGTGTGATGCTTGCAACAAAATGTGACTTTGCTAAAATTTTTGATGATGATATTTGTTATGCTTTGGTATGCAAACGAGCTATGTTTTCGCTTGATGATATTGTTAGCTCGGTACCTCCTGCTGTCACTAACCTTTTGCAGGAGTACGAGGACATTTTTCTAGCTGAGATACCCCGGGGCTACCACCTATGAGAGGAAAGAGCATCAAATCGATTTGATTCTGGGAGCGACCTTGCCCAACCGAGCTGCCTATCGAACCAATCCTGAGGAGACTAAGGAAATTATGCGGCAAGTCCAAGATCTTTTGGACCGTGGGTATGTACGTGAAAGGCTTAGTCCTTGTGCCGTTTCTGTACTTTTGGTTCCTAAGAAAGATGGAACTTGGCGTATGTGTGTTGATTTTAGAGTCATCAATAATATTACTATTCGGTATCGTCATCCTTTTCCTAGGCTAGATGACATGCTAGATGAGTTGTGTGGTTCTATAATTTTCACTAAGATTGACTTGCGAAGTGGCTACCACCAAATTAGAATGAAACTTGGAGATGAATGGAAAACTACGTTTAAAACCAAATTCGGGTTGTATGAGTGGTTAGTAATGCCTTTTGGTTTGACAAATGCACCTAGCACTTTTATACGCTTAATGAATGGGGGTTTAAGAGTTTTTATTGGACATTTTGTGGTAGTTTACTTTGATGGTATATTGATTTACAGCAAGTCTTTTGATGAACATATGGATCACTTACGTGCTGTTTTTAATGCTTTACGTGATGCACGTCTATTTGGTAACCTTGAGAAGTGCATCTTTTGCACGGATCGAGTTTATTTTCTTGGCTATGTTGTAACTCCATAGGGAACTGAGGTGGATGAGATGAAAATTGAAGCCATAAAGAGCTGGCCGGTTCCCCAAACCGTCACACAGGTGAGGAGTTTTCTTGGTCTTACAGGATTCTACCGCCGCTTCGTCAAATATTTCAGCACCATTGCTACCCCATTGCATGAGTTGACGAAGAAAGGAAGTGGTGTTTCATTGGGGAGAGGCACAAGAGGAGTCTTTTGACACTTTGAAGGACAAGCTTACATACGCACCATTGCTGCAACTTCTAAATTTTGGTAAGACTTTTGAGCTAGAATGTGATGCTAGTGGAGTTGGCATTGGTGGTGTTTTGATGCAAGATGGTAATCCAGTTGCTTACTTTAGTAAAAAAATTACATGGTCCTGTTCTTAATTATTCCACGTATGATAAAGAATTGTATGCACTTGTTCATTCTTTAGAGACGTGGCATCATTATTTGTGGCCTAAAGAATTTGTTATTCATTCTAATCATGAATCACTTAAATATCTTCGCTCTCAAAATAATCTGAATCGTAGGCATGCTAAATGGGTTGAATTTATTGAATCTTTTCTTTATATTATCAAACACAAGAAAGGGAAGGATAATGTGATTGATGATGCTTTGTCTAGAAGATATACATTGTTGTCCCAACTTGATTGCTGGATTTTTGGTCTTCAATCCATTAAAGAACAATATGCGCTTGATTCTGATTTTAAGGATGTGTTGCTTAATTGTAGAGAGGGATGCACATGGAATAAGTTTATGATTCAGTGATGGGTTTTTGTTTAGAGCTAACCGCCTATGCATTCTAGTTGGTTTCGTTCGTCTTTTGTTGTTGCAGGAGGCATATGGAGGCGGATTGATGGGACATTTTGATGCCAAGAAGACGGAGGAGCTGCTATCCACACACTTTTTTTGGCCAAGGATGAGGCGAGATGTAGAGTGGTACGTGGCTCGGTGTGCCACATGTTAAAAAGCTAAGTCGCGGTTGAACCCACATGGTTTGTATATGCTTCTTCCTGTTCCTTCTACTCCTTGGGCAGATATATCTATGGATTTTGTGTTGGGATTGCCAAGGACTAAGAGGGGGAGGGATAGTATTTTTATGGTGGTTGATCGTTTTTCTAAGATGGCACATTTTATTCCTTGTCATAAGAGCGACGATGCTGTTCATATTGCTGACCTTTTCTTTCAAGAAATCGTTTACTTGCATGGTATGCCTTCTACTATTGTTTCAGATCGCGATGCAAAATTATTGAGTCATTTTTTGCGCACGTTTGTGGAATAAATTAGGGACAAAGCTGCTGTTTTCTACAACATGTCATCCCCAAACTGATGGGCAAACTGAGGTTGTGAATCGAACATTGTCCACCATGTTGAGAGCCATTTTGAAGCGCAATTTGAAGATGCGGGAGTGTTTGCCGCATGTGGAGTTTGTGTATAACAGGGCGGAACATTCCACCACCAAGGTAAGTCCTTTTCAGGTAGTGTATGGTTTTAACCCCCGTGCTCCTATTGATCTTTTGCCTTTACCTACCACTGAGAGAATACATAGTGATGCTAGAGAGCGTGCTGATTTTATTCGTAAGTTGCACGAAACAACTAAAGCAAATATTAAAAGAATGAATGAAAAGTATAGAATTGCTGGTGGTAAAGGTAGAAAAGAGATTAAACTTGAACCGGGTGATTTGGTTAGGTTACATTTGAGAAAAGATAGATTTCCTGAGCTGCGTAAGTCTAAATTAATGCCAAGAGCAACTGGTCCTTATAAGATCATTGAGAAAATAAATGATAATGCCTACAAACTTGAATTGCCACCCGAGTTCGGGGTTAGTCCCACCTTTAACATTGTAGATTTGAAACCTTATTTGGGAGAAGAAGATGAGTTTGAGTCGAGGACGACTCCAATTCAAGAGGGGGAGGATGATGAGGACATCACTTCTTCAGAGGTACCCGCTGATCCTCCAACCGTCATGGAAGGTCCAATGACCCGGGCTCGAAAACGATAACTCGATTTAGAGGTGAGCTTGTTCTTAAGCGATACTTTTCATACTTTTGAGAATAGACTATTACCTAATGATGTTATCTTGCTTAGGAACATTGGAGAGGGTCATGAAGGACTTAGAGGAAGTGGTGGAGGTGATGATGACCAACAAGGACGTCCAACACAAGCCGGAGGCCCAGTCCAGACTGCCTTGTGTTGGACGTCCTTGCTGGTCAAAAGCTCCGTTTTCGATGATCCACATATGGATGAAAAGATAATTTGATAAGGAAGCCAATCCAAGTGGTTTCACGTCAAAAGCTCTTTGGAATCAACGAAAATCGTCGAAACAATTCAGCGTCTAGAATCTGTCAGGGTGCTGCGACACCTTTTGGTCCGTTGGACCGTGTATCGTGTTTGGGCCCATTAGGGGGACGCGTCCAGGGTAGGCGATGACCCTAAGACCTTTATAATCATATGCCACCGCCGTCATTAGGTTTTCGGGTTTTGCTTAGATTATTCTATCAAGAACAGTTTCGCCGTTCATCGGTTTGTGAGACCCCAACTTCGTGAGATAATCATTCATCTGCAATTTGGTTGTGTTCTTTCTTGATCTTGCTTGTGTTCTTCAGTTGCGCAGGCAAGGATTAGCCTTTTTGGCGAGGTCAACCTGGTCCGTGACTTGGTTGATAACCAGAGGAGCTATGGTGCTAAGATTGCAGGGTTCGATCTTTCGATCTGAAGCCGGATCGGTGTGTCATTCTCCGCCACAACGATAGTTACCCTCACCTGACGGAAGATCGGGATCCCCGTCTCCATTAGGTGTAGTCTATAAAAATCATTGTTAATGAAACATGAGAAGCTAAAGTTAATGATTTTGCTTTTCTGTCTAACTCATGACATGGAGAGAAATAAACAGAGAAAACTAAAATGAATATTCTGTGTTCAGACTTCAGAATTATTGATACTATTTCACTCAGATTATTTCCATTAGTATGGAGAAAGGATTCACTCAGAGTCTCAGATAGCTTTAACACATGAACACATTGATACCATTCACCTTTCATGCCATAGAGTTTGATGCCTAAAGGCACACAACTCTCCTGCATGTTCGAGAAAAAATGTTAGTTCCTCACCAAGAACAAATAGATCATACAAGCACATCCTCTAACCTTACTGGTCAAGGAAAAGATGTTAACTAGATGAGAATTTTCACAAGAAGCATAGCAGACAATTTCAGTTCTGAGAACTAAATAACCAGTATTCATGTTATAAATAAAAAGAGACTCCATATAAATTTCAAAAGATACATCCAGTTCATTCCTAAGGAAGAACGTATTCACAATTTATCAAGACACACGTAGGACTCATGAGATGAAAATTTTCAATAGACTAGGCTTTTAAATAGTGATATATGATAACCCTAAACAATGGCTGTCATACATACATAATTGTACTGCAATTTCAAGGACCACACATGATGGAATGCGGGAGTAAAGCCGAACATCATGGAGCGTATTCATGCTTTCAAATCAGCATGCTTCATCGAGTCAATGTGCGTACCTCAGTTTTCATTTCTTAATGCTCATCTCAAGTGGTAATCCAATTGTCGAACAGCACAGTGAGCCAAAGGACTGGATGCCAGCATACTAAGGACCACATACTCCGATGGTGAGTCCAAGACCGTACTTAAGTGGTTAGTGGTGCCTTCATCTGCACCAAATCCGCTGACAACAAACAGAACTATAAGATTGCAGTTCTGAACCAAAACTTATAAAATACTTGGAAAATTTTGAGTATCCATGTATTGTTCTCACTGGATAAGAAGTTTCTGAACAATAACAGAACTGTGGCAGGCCACAGAATACCTAGAGTCCCAGATTTGTCATTCAAAGTAACTAAACTTGCAGCTCTGCAGAAAGCTAGCCTAATAGATGGAAAGCCTTTCCCTTCTCTCTAAGGCCCTCTTTGGCAGGGCTTTGTCGGGGCTTCTCCACCAGCTTAATCAAAAGCCCTGCCAAACATACACATGCAAAAATGGCTTGAGAAGCCAAAACCAAGCAAAAAATGATGAAGCTGAAGCCGTTTTTTCGCCTAGAAGCCAAAGCACAAAAATGTGGCTTTCCCTGGCTTCATCGTTTGGAGAAGCCAGAGAGCCCTGCCAAAGAGGGCCTAAGAACAAATTACATATAGCAAACATGAGTAGTATGTGACAAATTATAGTCATCATCTAAAAGTTGAATATCCTGAAAAATGAGAAAGAAAGAAAGAAAGAAAGAAAGAAAGAAGAAAGAAAGAAAAGATACCACTGTCAGTAGCGAACATTCATGTACACAAAACACATGTGCACGCAGAAACATTGTCCTGAGATGAGAAGGATTCAAAGTAGAAACCCAACGACAAGAGAATGGTTATTCTTATTCACACAAATAGAATTGTTAGTTGCAAAAGGAAGCACATAAAAGTAATAAAAAAAAAGGCACTACATATTGTCCACAGAAGTTATTTTCTTAGAAAAGGTGGTCAATAAAGGATAAAATGAAGGTCGGGATTACAGCCTATCAGCACTGCCACATATCTTGATGAAGGATCTGTAACCAACATAAATAATTCATGTGGCTAAGAGTCATGTTCGTTTTCTGTACCGTGCAATTTTTCAAGTAGAACATGTCTTTCAAGAATAACCTCATTCATTATATAAAGAAGAGCATGTAGAATACAACTTCTTCAATTTTACCAATAGTTTTACATACAAGAGGTGAGTGTAAACTTTTGTCTCACTTTTCAAGGGAAATCAGTGCGACCTTATCTTGAGGATTTTTGCTTCGGTACCACTAATTGTATCAAAATGTATATTTGATGCAGCAATCATGGACCCAAGGAATGTTAATATGCGGATGTTGAGAACCAATATTGCCTCCCCCTTTTCCATCCAGTCATTGAGATATCCAACTTCAGGACAGGAAATTCTTCATAGACATACAATACAGAGTATTGAGTTCCATCAATAGCCCAATTAAATATGCAGAATGCAGAATATCAGCTCCATACAGCAAAAAAAATCTACAAGAACTAAACAGATGTATTCTGCTGGGAGGACGCAACTGAAAATGAAACCTTGGCATGATTATCTCAAACATATAGGTTGGTGCAACCAGCAAAGTAGAACCCAGTAGTGAGATTTCATTCAGGATCTCAAATGAAAAATATAAAGGATACTATTGGCCTCAGACCTCAGTTGACAGGTTGAGGCACTAGCAAATGACTGAAAAAAATACAGTCCCTGAAAAAAAAATCTCCAGTTCATTATTTTGCTTCTTGAGTTCAGTTTATTATTGTCCATATGTTACAGGGGCAAAGGTAGCAAAGGTTTTTTTTTATGATGTAAATCTGTGATATAGCAGTGACAGTTGTGTTCTTTCTTTTCTAGGAATTAGAAGTCCAGGGCCCGAAAACACAATTGTTATCAGAACTCAATGCTCTAATCTTCTAGCATCCTTAGGTTATCACTAGTTATATGTTACTATCATCAGAACATAAAATCAAACAAATTAAAAACGAAAATAAGGAGGCAAGTAGTCAACAGATGTGGAACAGGCAAGACAACTTCTTCATCCATAAGAAACTCTCCTTTTAAGCAAATACAGGACTGAAAAAACACTAAGGCTTGTCCGCTTCAACTACATCACAGATCCATCACAGCTACTACATATAAACAGCACTAAGAAACTCCTACACTCGCAAGCCAGCATGCAACGAGGACAAGCAGGAAACCTTGAGGAGACACCTTTGTGCCACCACTTCAGTCCAAGGCATCGACGATGCGGGCGACAAGCGCGTCCATGAGCCTCCTCTGTGCATCAAGGTGCCGAAGCGCCATCTCCATCCGCATCCTCTGCGTCTCCCGGGCGGCCTCCATCCTCCTCTCCTCCGCCCGCAGGAAACCCTCCCCAATGGCCCTCAGAGCCCCCACCACGTCGCTCACACCGTCCTCGTCCCCGGCATCGTCCCGCCGCCTCTTCCTGGGCGGGGATGCGGGAGGGGACGGGGGAGACGGCGGAGAAACCGCCGCTGGGGGCGGCGACGAGGACAGGGATGTGGATCGGGACTGGGACTTGGAGAAGAAGGGCGGGGAAGGGCCGTCGAGGAGGTCGATGGCGTCGAGGAGCGGGCACGGGCGGCGGCGGTTGGATCGGAGGCGTCGGCGGAGCTTCTCGACCTTGTGGCGGCACTGCCTGGCGGTCTTGGACGGGGCGGCCGCGGCGACGGCGGCCCAGTCAGCGGAGGTCAGGTGCTCCCGGCCGACGGCGAGGCGGCGCGCGGTGTAGGCCCGCGCGAGCGCGAGGGTCTCGTCGGTCGTCCAGCACGGGGGCGGCACGCGCCGGCCGGAGGCGCGGGCGGGGGAAGGAGAGGCCATGGTGGTGGTGGTGGGCCTGGAGGGGATGGTGAAGCGGTGGTGGAGGACGGCATGGATGGTGCGGTGGGTTATAACGGAGGCGTTCCCCTTAGGCGGCAACAGGTGGCGGTGGGTGCACGCGGGCGGCGGTGGGCGGCAGCGGCGGCGGCGCCAACCGCGGCGCGTGGGGCACCTTGACCGACACCCTGCGCGGCGCGGGACGTGCGACTCGTAAAATTTCGCGGTGGGCTTCCGTCCCCTTTTCGGCTGCTGGGCGGCTGCGATGCGTCGGGAGCGGGCGCGACTGCCGTCAGATCACGGGCGGGCCGCCCCCGTGGACTCCAATGGTCTCTTCTTGGTAATAATGTTTTGGTTTCGGGGGCCGAATTTGGCTTCTGGAGCGGGGGGTGCGGTGAGCGGTGGTCGTCACGTCGTGCGATTGGCCGCGCACGGCGGCATGCGGCGCGTGCGACCTGCCCACCTTGGGGGTAGCGTGCGGCAGCGGCAAGGCGACTCGCGGGGGCGCGGCCTCGGCGTGCGCGGAGGGGCCGTGTCCGTGTGTGAGTGTGACCAAGCGACGGGGGCGCCGACGCCGACGCCGACGCGGCGTGGCCACAGCCCACAGCACAAGGGCGACGTGATGTGACGTGCCGCGTAAGGGTGTAAAGGTGGTCGCGTGCTGCAGGCTGCAGCCGGCAGCGTGGAACGCATCAATGCGTAATAACATCAGGCAGCGAGAGCTGCCCGGCATGTCAACGACAGTTCACTACAGAGAAGGATTGGGGCGATGGAGCCGTCATCTGAACTTTCTGAAGTGTGCGACGGGGCAGGTCGCGCACCACCATCGCGTCCATCCATCTGAGCATCGAGCCAAGACGTAGGGCACCAAGGTGACGAGGACACAGCATGATCGGCCATGGCCATCTCTGCATCTCTCATGGCCATGAGGCAGTCCCCATCACACACAACATCAGAAACATGGTCGGAAGGCCTGAAGGCCAGACGCACAGAGCTGCACGGCGTGGCCACGGGAAGATGGAAATTCAAAACCAACAACGTTGTATAGCCCGAGAATAAAACTATCATATTCACATGCGCGTCACAAACGTCAGTATACATCCATATGACATTTCATATAAACACTTAATTATATTTTTGTACATTTGGTATCTTTCATGCCTGCAGTGCTCTTTACAAGCTCAAATTGGGGAACAAATTCAGACGGGCGGGACAAACGTCAGTATATCTCCATATGACATTTCATATGAGCAGTTCATTATATTTTTGTACATTCGGTTCCGTTCATGCCTACAGTGTTATTTACAAGCTCAAATTGGTAAACTAGAGAGCAATACAACATCACACAAGAAGAGTTAAGAAATCTGGCTGCTTTTGACAGCAACCATTACAGGTTTGAACCTTGACCCACGTCTTTGGAGAGGCATGCTGGTGGCTACAATTCTCAAAGGGCTCAAAAACAATGATAATATTGAAGCCATGTTAGCATGAAAAGCAAGTAACAGCATCAAAACAGCAATGGTAGCATGTTATTAGGTAGCAATGGTAGCATCAACAACTGCTTTGATAATAACATTACTAAAATACCATGTGAATAACAGAAAAAAAAACAATGGAAATTATGCCCTTCAGATGGTCAAATTGATATGGACTAATGGTGCCTTACAAAGTTACAATTCCAAAAAAAAAAAAAAAAGCTTATTGTGATTCCAAAATATCTTTATGTTGAATACTTAACTAAATAGTTAGACTAAACTGTGTTAGATCCTTGAGTTTGCTCCAGCAAGAGGGGAAAAATTCAAGACCCTTCAACTCAGAATTTGAATGGAGTATTCTTGTACTTAATCCTGTGCCTACTGTTTTTCAAGAAAAATATTTCCATGCCACGCTGCTTTCAGACATATCATCCTTGCCCCATCAAGGAAAAATAATCTCCTTGCCCTTTTTTCAAATGAGCACCAAACCAGGCAGCACCAGCAGGTGCTGATTCCCACATTCTGGCCCCCAGTAATCAAACTCATTGATGCCAATGCATAAAGTATTCCTTCTGTGCACATTTGGCAATCTACAGTTCTGCTAGATCTAATACCATCATCATTTTCCCTCATGAAGTCCTATCCCAATAACTACTAACACATAAGTAACAAATAATGGCCCTCAAAGTACATCGATAAGCTCACAAAAATGTGTTTCTGAATACTGCAAAAGCCATCTCAGAGCAGCCTCTTCATGAAACTACATATTGATCTTTCATCCTACTCAGTGTCATCACTAGGTTATCTCCAAAAACCAATTCCAAGGACGAAATTGTCTCTGACAGTCTGACCTCAGGATCCAATAGCGTTATTATCGCTAGCTCAATTGATCAAGTAAATCCTAAGTTAGTGCATGAGGTTTCCTTGTTAAACCTCACAGAAGGATGACACCAGAGGTTATAAGTTAAGCTCAGGTTTAAGCTCTCTGCGGCCTGTATAGCTGGGGTATTGATATTACTAGTCATCTTTCAGCTACTTTGCAGGATGCCGTGCAGAATTAGTCACTGTCAAAACACAGCAACACAGCACGCCTTGTTTCTTCAACTTATATAAAGGTAAATTCTTGGCGAAGTAGGTTATCATTTGGTAAAAATGATCCACAAAACAAACATGCTATCACAAATTAGACCGATGAGATATATCACACATATGGTGGGTTTAAAGCCTAAGTGTGACGATATTGAGCTACATGTTTGGTCCCAAACTATGTTATGAAATTATGTCATAGAAATTAATGGTCTCAGACAAATCATACTTTTCTGTAACTTGATCAGTTAGTGTGTTACGCCTCCAGCAAGATTCTTGAAAGCTTGCAATCATCCAAAACCCATTAATCTCAAAATTGTTAGTAATCCATACTCCACAAAGCAGTTCAAAGGAATTTCATAAATGGTGGGTGATCAAACCAGGGTGGTGTTCAATACTGGCACTGCTTGTTAAATTTACCTGATGCCTTGTGCTCTATATAGTCATAGTATTGCAAGGCTATACTCAATTTCAAATGTCCTTTTGCTTCAAGTTCTGTTATCTTAAACTTTGGAGAAGCCAAAGTAACTGCTTGGGGAAATTTTTGCCACACAAGCGGTTTCTCTCAAATTTTGGCAACCGATAAAACCATTTGTACCTGGAATGCAACATAGGAGTCCAGAATTTAAGTCTGACCAATCAACATTCTGTCTTGGCAATTATTGATCCTCTAGAGAAGAGGAAGGTTTTCAGAAACTAACAGCCTTACAAGAAGCACTCCTTGTAAAGCTTCTTTTGTAAGCCTGATCTTTGCCAGCACATCACAAGATGTAATCCCCAAATACCTTGAATTGCAGAAACTACCTCAAAGAACACTCCATTTCTGTCTCAATAACGTTATAGAAACACTGGAAGTAAACATGTCGAAACACTTAAAACACCATATCTGGCTCTTATGTTCATAACTCTTGACCAGATAAAGCAAATCCTTACATTACATAAACAAGCCAGAACATCCTCAGGACTACTGCTTCAACCAACTCGATGGTCTGGCTTCGTTGAAATGTCTTATTTGAAAACATTGCCTCACTTGGGTGCTTGGCACTTCTTTTCCAGATCTGTAGGGCTTAAATCAAGGAGCTCCATAAAATGCTGGGCCTACACCAACGTCCTATGATGCCAAATCTGTTCCACAAAGACGAGGTGATGCCAAATCTGTGTAATTAAAGTAGTTTATGGTTCTGGACTTCCCGCATCTTTGATACACAAGGGGAAACATTTCTCATCCCCAACAATAGCACCACTGATGTGTGCATGTGTGATAGAGATGAGGGACGGTACAAATAATTTAAGCATGATGAAACAAACTTGGGGAAAGGTGGAAAGATTTGATTTCGCACCTTAGTAATATGAACTGGAACCGCTACCTCCATAGTAGCCACCACTGCTGCTACCCAAATTGCGGCCCGAGGAGTAAAGCGAAGAATATGAACTCCCACCAACCTGCCCAAATGCAAAATTCAAATGAACTCGGGAATCCCAAATAAAAAGTTAGTAGTAGAATTGGATGTATTTCATACTCACATCAGATCCACGAGACACATAGCTACCACTGTAACTCGGTGGGTACATACCACCAGCATCAGCACTGCTAGCAGAACCTGCAAGAGTAGAATGCAAATTGACATTATGAAAATTAAAATAAGTGCATGGCTAAAGGTGCCCTAAAAATAACAGAGCTTCAAAGACTATATACCTCCATAACTCATGCCATGACGGCTGCTGCCATATGCTGAATCATGACCAGGGATAGATCGGCTGCTGCTATATCCCGCATGTGGTCGTCCAGGCCTATGAGGATAAAATGTAGCATGTTGAATAGAATAAATGATTAGGCGAAAAAGAAAAGAAAAGACTTCGGTCTCGAGTCCACCAACCTCTCGCTATATGCATCTCCATACCGAGCACTGCTGCCAATGTCATAGTCTAAGCGTGCCTTGGACTGACGAACACCAATTTCTTGATACCGAGGCGCGTCATCCTTGACAGAACATTACAATGATTAAGTTGATTTGAGAACCAAACTTCAAGGCCTGGGCATTTTTAAACAAATAAACCGCACTCACCAAATCTGCATATGGACGCTTTGATCCAGAAATGGTGTCATAATCACGGCCACGGCCCTCCCTATAGGCCGGTAAAGGCCGGTCAAACTTCCCCCCATAACTATCATCAGCATAAGCTCGTCTATCAGAAAGACGTGGGGCACTACTGAGGACCTAGGTCTGAATAACCTGATCCCCGGGGTGAATAATCATCCCTCAAAGAGGGACGTCTATCAACTGGAACTCTAGAACTGTAATCAATCGTAGCTCTGCTCCTTGAAGGAGGAAGTTCATCACGCCTCCCATATTCTCTCCTTGGACTTCTCTTCGGATAAACTGGAGCTGTACATAAACAAATTGTGGGAGAAGTGAGACAACTATAATACATTGCCCTGAAAAACAAATGATTCAGTTGCATATAAGGCCTGCAAACCTGGGGGCCTCCTGTCATAAGCTCTCTCTGGAGGAGGTAAACGCCTAGCTCTATCCGGCATTGACATAACAGGACGCCTATCTCTAGTATCTATGGGCCGCTTCAATGGATGGCTCCTGAGGGGTGGTAAGCGACTAACAGCAGGTCGAACAAGACGTGGCGGAGGCCTGCGAGGTGGAGGAGCACGAGCATACGGTAAACGGCCACCTCGTGGGGCACCATGCCCGACTCTAAAATTTCCTCTCAATCCATGTTTCATTCTAGGTGGTCTCTGTAGTGGCCGCGACAGTCTAGCCCTTACTTTTGCCTGAATCGGGAAATTGCAATCATTACAAAAAAAAACTTGCACAATGACATAATATATATTTATATGGACACTACAAATATAGTTGCAATTTGTAAAACAGACCTTGTGATCACCTTCACCAATCTCAGAGTTACTTATCCCTTCAGCACAAGCAACAGCATTATCATGCGTATCAAATGTAACAAACCCAAAATCCTTTCTCTTGGCAGCTGGCATGTTTCGAGCAAGTTCGACTTTCTCAATAGCTCCATACTTTTTGAGATATTTCTTAACACGGTCTTCATCCCATGAGGGAGGAAGGCCATCAAGAAATACAGTTCTGACCTGAATCATAAATAACATAAATCAGGATGCAACAACTTTAACGTTTAAACAGATCAGGTAGATACATAGAAACTATTGGGTACACGTGTTAATGGGCAATTCATGATTGATTTTTAAGTTATAATTACTGTACAAAATAAGTAGTCACCTGTGCCATTATTTCGTCATCGACTTGAGGGTAGGAATCAGCAAAGGAAACCTTTGCACTACGATCAACTCCAAAGACTACATCCCTCTTCTGCAATATCCTGAAAGCATCCATTGCCTCAGGTCGAGTAGAAAACTCAAGCAAGGCATAGCCACGATTCATCCCAGGATTGTTAGTATCCTCAACCAGTAGTAAGTCATCAAAACTTTCGACTCCATAACTCTTCAGTTTATCCTTCAACTGTAAAAGCCAAAACAAATTATTTCTTCAGTGAAGAAGCAAATGAAAATCACAAAAACAAATCTCAATTGTCATACATGTTCTTTTGTCCATGTTTTACAGATATTGCCGACAAAGAGTGTATCATTGTCATGACTTGGAGCAACGCCACATTGTTTGCCCCGCACCTGGAGTATATATTAAATAAAACATGTAAGCCATTTGTGAAAAAGATACAGAAACATAAAATAGTCAATCTTAAGACCAACCAGTGGATTCTTTAGCTCTGAAACAGCACGCCTTGCTTGCTCTACAGTTGCATATCGCAGGAAGGCAAAGCCTTTATTCTTCTTTGTGACAGGGTTCATCATCAGACGAACTTCAGTGATCTCACCAACTTCACCAAAAACCTTCCTAAGGTCATTTTCTGTTGCATCTTTATCCAGCCCACCAACAAAAACTTCAAACTCCTTCCGCTTGCGGTGCTCTTTGACCATTTCATTATGTTCTTCATCATCCACATCCACATGATGTTCTTCGTCAGCATTTTCGTATCCCTCCCCCTCCCCATCATCACCACCTTCATCAAGTTCCTCATCCACCATATATGTCTCCACTTCAACCACATCTTCAGTATACTCCACCTCTTCATCACCATCCTCGTATTGCTCCTCATACTGCTCCAAATCTTTCTCATCGTAGTCTACAGCAGCCTCCTCTTCATATTCTGGTTCATCCTCAAACTCCAGCCGTTCACCTTTGTCCTCTTCTTCATATGTTTCTTTTGCAACTCCGTCATCTAAAAATTTGAGCATAAGACACACCCCCATCAGCTTATTTTAAGATAAAACGGTGAACAGTACCTGACCCATATAGAGCAGAGCCCATCAGCCATAATTACAAGTTTACAACAAACACATAATCTTCTTTGTTCTATTTCAAAATAAGTAAAACCTATAGTAGTCATTGTCAAAACAGAATGCCAAATGGCCACAGGCATAAAAAAAATATCCTGGGCTTGTCACCGATAGAATGGCCAAAATATGTGTTCATGTTCCGCCAAGTATAATAGGGATTATTGCATAATACAACCGCCATGCTACAACTAATAATCTAAATCTCTGAGGCCGCATGACAGATCACAGCAGAAGTCCACGACCTATGCACGAAATAGGAGCAGAAACAATACCTTCGCCCCGGTTGGCACCGTTGACCGTGGCATCGGAGCCTTTCTCCTCCACCACCGGCTGTTGCGGCAGCAGAGGCGAGGGCTGCCGCTTCGGCTCCTCCACCACCTTCGGGGCCTCCTCGGCGACCTTCACCTCCTCAGCAGGCGCCTCCATCATCTCCTCCACAGCCGGCGCCTCCTCCGCAGCAGCCTGCGCCCTCCCCATCCGGCCCCTCGCCCCCGGCGCCTTCCTCGCGGCGGCAGCGCCACCCCTCTTAGACTTCGGCGGCATCTCCCACGTCACAGCAGACCAAGGGGGAAGAGATCACCTGGACACCACGAAAAAACACAGATTTAGGGGAACCAGAGCCCGAATCTGGGTGCCAAGGGTGGAATCGTGGGGGCGTACCTGGTCCTGGTGCACTCGCGGATCGAATTGGGAGGCAGGCGAAACCCTAGCGCCGGAGGCGAAAGGTGCGGCCTTTGGATTGCGGTGACCTGACACGGAGACCTGGAGACCTGGCGTGGCCTAGGTATTTTTTCAGCGGGGCGAATCGCGTTCTTATCAAATTGGGCTCAGGAATTAGAGTTAATTACGGATTTGCTAACAGGTCGTCATGGTCTCGCGTTGACCGCTTCCCGCGGGACAGAGGGCGTTCTGGTCCTCCCCGATTTCGATGGAAATATGGTTTTGCGTTTACCCCTACGTCGGTACTCGCTTGTACCGGAAATTAAAGTCAGTTTTAGGGGTGAGAGTGTTTGCACAATTAAAGTCCTTTGAGAAGTTTTAATTTTAATCTTAACTAGTTTGTGGACGTTAATGTCCCTCGTCGCTTTTGGCTTGGCCCAGCTGGCGGCTCGGTTCCACGCGTGTAAAACACACACTCTCTCTCCTGCATCCGGAGGAACACTCCTAGGGGCTAGGTTCGTTTCTTTGGAGCCAGGCTCCCTCCGTCCTTGCGGGGGCTCGCGCGGTTCCTCCCACGCTCCTCCTCACCGAAATCCGCTGCCTTTATAAGCCACCCTCCTCCCTCGCTGCCTCGCTACCTTCTTCTCTTCTAGTTCCGTCTCTCCTACTGTGTTCGCGTAGAGTGACCGGCGGTGTTGGTGTGGTGGTGGTGCGGTGCGGCGGGCTTCTTCCTCTCTGGTCTTCGTCTCCGTTCAGGTGGTCGGGATCAGCTTGGGCGCGGCGCTGCTGCGCCTCCTGCCGGGCTCCGTGGACGCAGTCATCTTTCTCCTTCGTCTTCTTTCTCCTTCGGTGGTGCAGCTGGTCTCAGTTGGGGTCAATCTACTTCACCCGTACCGGATCTACTTCTGCTTCCACTATGACTCTTCTTCTTCTCCGTCTTGCGCTTCTTCCTGTCTCCGTCGACTCCCCCGAGGTGAACCCCCCAAATCCCCTTTGCTTTCATTTTAGGGTTTCATGTTGCCCTATTTTGATTTCGATTTGTCTCTGTGGAATGATTGTTTGGGTACATGATGTTTGTGTAGTTGCTATGAATGTTGATTTCGAGCACTGAAACATTTATGCTGCATTGTTGGTACTTTTCATATGGTCGATGATGAATCTGTCCACTATATGCTGTAATGTTAATTCTTTCATGGTCGATGATGATTCTGTCTAATGCACTGGAGGCATTTTTATGCAATCGTGCTGTTAGCTTTTGATATGAATGATTGCACTTTCATGTTGAGGCCAGCCAGGGTCTACTACAGCTGAGTTGTATGTTTGAATATTGAATGCATGTAGATGGATCCAACTACACAACGTGAGATGATGGCCAGGCAAGCAGCTGCCATGGTTGTGGTTATGCTTTTATTTTTGTCACTAGACTGAGAAGAATTAGGGCCTAGCTAGAGCCTATCCCTTATGGTCCTAGGTCATTAAGCCAACAGCATAGGTTATCCACCCTCCAAATTATATTTAACAGCACTGATGCTGAGTGTTTGGCTATGTTGCGTATGACCATAGCTCCTTTTTTTGCTCTATGCAACCTTTTTAGAGGTAGAGGCCTGGTTAGAGAAACCAGTGGGTGTTCTGTTGAGGAGCAGGTTGCAATGTTCCTCCATGTTGTTGGTCACAACCAGAGATTCAGGGTAGTTCACCGGTCTTTTAGGAGGTACAGTTAGTAGAGTCTTCCACCAAGTTCTCTATGCTGTTGGTGAGCTTATGAATGAAATGATCAAGCCTCCTACCACTACCACACATCCAAGCTGGAGGGTGGCTAACTATATCTGAGCAAGTGTAACTAGTCAGTTCACTTAAGTGCCTA